>NC_058403.1:29384085-29556509 GCF_002201575.2 Neomonachus schauinslandi | reverse complement strand
AATGAATCATGGAACACTTCATCTAAAACTAATGATGTAATGTATGGGGATTAACATAAGAATAAAAAAAAATTAAAACTCAAAAAATAAAATAAAATGTGCCGAGGGAAAAAAAAAATAAAATAAAAAAAAATAAAATAAATTACAAATTAAAGCTGAGTTCAAATTTATACAAGCTCAAACAAGTAGAAAGACAGGAAATCACATGTAGCAAAGAACTACCGCTGTCTTCAAATTTAGAGGACCAGCAAAGAAGGACATGAAGAAAAATCTTCCCTTATATAGTCTGAAAGATCATTAATATAGGTACACTTGAGGGTGTCTTAATTTTGACTCACCTTTTCAAATACCCAGTTTAAACCTGTACCCTTAAATATATCTACTCCTGTACTTTCTCTGTATTCCCCCACACCCAGTCCAATTCTGTCAAATCTACCTCCACTATACTTTTTGAATCAGTCTTTCTCCCTGCATATCTAGTGGTATTGTTTGTTTATTCTCTCACCATTTTATCCCTAAAAGACTTTCTCTGCTTTTGGTCTTTTCATCTTTAATAACACTTTGACAGAGATCACATATTGTATTTTTGAATAATATTAACCCACTTTAAAATCTCTAGATGGGTTTTTGTCACCTTCTTTCCATGAGCCTTTTCTTGAGCCTTTCTCAAGAAACCCTCCAAGTCTGCTCCCCAGAGGAATCTCCTCTCTATCCCTATACCTCAGCCAGAAACACCACATCACTGCGAATTGGAAGGAAGATGGCCGAGTACCCAGAGCTCTCCCCATCCCACATTTAAAACTAGATAGCATCCATATACAAGTCAGTAAACTGGAGAGTGATCCAAAGGTTGGCAGAACAAACTCCACAACTAACTATAGAAAAGAATCTGCATCTGAAAGTTTAGGAAAGACAGCGGGAGCTTCTAGCACAAGGGAGGGAGCTGTGCCCATGGAAAGGGTGGAGAAACCTGCCCTTGCACCAGGGAGCCCACATGGGGAAGACTCATACCCATAACGTTTGGCTTTAAAATCCAGAGGGGCTGAATTCTTGGAGTTTAAAAGTCAGCTGACTCAGCACTGGGCCAGCCAGGAGAATGAGTGATAGTTGGGTCACAGCCCTTAAAGAGACAGCACCCTACACAGAGAGGGAACATAAAAACAGCAGTTTACACAACACCCGGGGGCAAATGGGAGACAGATATGTTCACGATGATTTGGGAATGTGTTGAGGGACTTCTCTGAAACCGAGGGAGCTGGCAGCGCCATTTTCCTCCCCCACCCCCCCAGCATAAACACAGGGCCATCTGCGGGAGGCGGGGCTCCACAGACACTTGCTGCCTAACCTGCTAGCAGTGTGCCAGGCCCACACATTCTTCTGAGGATTCTTTTTTTTTTTTTTTTAAGATTTTATTTATTTGACAGAGAGAGAGAGAGAGAAGAGCAAGGGGAGAGGGAGAAATAGGCTCTCCACAGAGTAGAGAGCCTGATGCGGGACTCAATCCCAGGACCCTGAGATCATGACCCGAGGTGAAGGCAGACAGTTAACCGACCGAGCCACCCAGGCGCCCCTCTCCTGAGGACTCTTGTACTCCAGGTTAACCTGGTCCTGGGCTTAGGGCAAATTTCATTAGTGCACACACCCCGCCTAGCCTAGGGGTTCACAGCTGCCACCATGAACCATGCCCAGCCACCCTAATATGCTGATTTGCACCCAGCCATTGCCACGCATTGCACCCAGCCTTGTGCCCCTAGCTGCCCTGGCTTGCAGCCCCCAGCCACCACAGTGATTCAGGTACCTGGAATAGAACTAGTGGCCCAGAGCAAATTTTCCTAACATCCCTGCCCCCTTGCCTGCCTGGGTCCCACCAACACCACAGAGAGCAAGCACAGCCCACAACAGGCAGATAGTCAGCACGGTCCACTGCACTGAAAGGAAAATTGGCTCAGACACAACAGCAGGGTGAAAGCAACACACGTAGGATGCTCTCCTGAAATGCCAGGTTCTGGTGAACAGGGACACCACACTGCAGGGCACTCCAGGACCTCTTCTTCACAAAGTCACTGCTTTCAAGAGAATACATAGCTACCTTTGTTAACACAGAGAAACAGACCAGAAAGGCAGACAAAATGAGAAGACAGAGAAATTTTTCCCAAATGAAAGAGCAAGTCAAGGCCATGGCCAGAGATCTAAGTGAAACAGATATAAGTAACATGCTGATAGAGAACTTAAAGCAATGATCATAAGAATACTCAATGGACCTGAGAAAAGAGTGGAAGATATGGATGAGACCCTTAATATAGAGATACAGAATAACATAGCAGAGTTAAGGGCTCAATAAATGAAATGAGAAACATGCGTGATAGAATGAACAGCAAGATGAAAGAAGCAATGAATTAGTGACCTAGAAGACAGAGTAATGGAAAGTAATCAAGCTGAACAAAAGAGAGAAAGAAGAATTATGCAAAATGAGAATAGACTTAGGGAACTCAGTGACTTCATCAAAAGTACTTAATATTGGTATTACAGGAGTCCCAGAAGAAGAAGAGAGAGAAAAGTGGATAGAAAATTTATTTGAGGGCGCCTGGGTGGCTCAGATGGTTAAGCGTCTGCCTTCGGCTCAGGTCATGATCCCAGGGTCCTGAGATCGAGTCCCGCATCGGGCTCCCTGCTCAGCGGGGAGCCTGCTTCTCCCTCTGCCTCTCTCTCTGTCTGTTATGAACAAATAAACAAAATCTTTAAAAAAAAATTTATTTGAATAAATAATAGCTAAAAACTTCCCTAATTTGGGGAAGGAAAGAGGTATTCAGATCTAGGAGTCACAGAAACTCCCATCAAAATCAACAAAAGCACATCCACACCAAGACATATTATAATATGGCAAAATACAGTGATAAAGAAAAAATTTTAAAAGCAAGATAAAAGACGTCAGTAACTTACAAGGAAAAACTCAAAAGGCTAGCAGATTTTCAACAGAAACTTTTCAAGCCAGAAGAGAGTGGCATGATATATTCAAAATTCTGAATGGGAAAAGTCTTCAGCCAAGAATACTATATCCAGCAAGGTCATCATTCAAAATAGAAGGAGAGATAAAGAGTTTCCCAGAAAAACAAAACTAAAGGAGTTCAGGTCCACTAAACCAGCCCTCCAAGAAATATTAAAGGGGACTCTGAGTGAAAGGAGAGACCAAAAGTAACAATATAAAGATCGAAAACACAAAAGCAGAAAAATGAATATATTTCTGTAAAAAATCAGTCAAGGAGTTTACAAAAAAGGCTATAAAAATATAATAACATATACCTAAAACATGGGGAGGAGAGGAGAAAAGTATGCATTCCAACTTAAACCAGCATCAACTTAATATAGACTGCTATATGCAGAAGAGGTTATATACAAACCTAATGTAAGCATAACAAAAACCAGTAATAAATATGCAAAGAAAAAGAGAAATAAATTAAATAAATCACTGAAGAAATCAGCAAAACATGAAGGAGAAAAAGACAAGAAAGGATCAGAGAAAATCTTCAGAAACAACCACAAAACAAGTAATAAGATGGCAATAAATACATATCTATCAACAATTACTTTGAATTTAAATGAACTAAATGCTCCAGTCAAAAGACATAGGGTGAGAGAATGGATAAAAAAAACAAGACCCATCTATTTGCTGCCTAGAGGAGATTCATTTTAGACCTAAAGACACCTAGAGATTGAAAGTGAGGTGATAGAGAGACATCTATCATGCCAATGGATGTCAAAAGAAAGCCAGAGTAAGGGGTACCTGGCTGGCTCAATTGATAGAGCACGTGACTCTTGATCTCGGCGTCATGAGTTTAAGCCCTGTATAGAGCTTACTTAAAAAAAAAAAAAGGAAAGAAAGAAAGAATGTAAGAAAAAGAAACCCAGAGTAGCAATACTTATACCGGACAAAATAGACTTTAAAACAAAGACAATAACAAGAAACAAAGAAGGGCACTATGTAATTATGAAGGGGACAATCCAATAAGAAGATATAACAATTGTAAATATTTATGCACCCAAACATAAGAGCACCCAAATACATAAAACGGTTAACAATAAAGGAACTAATTGATGATAATACAATCATAATAGGGGACTTTTTTTAAGATTTTATTTATTTATTTATTTATTTGAGAGAGAGAGTGCATGCACAGGAGTGGTAGGGAGGGCAGAAGAAGAGGGAGAAGCAGACTCCCTGCTTAGCAGGAAGCCAGCCCTGGGGCTTGATCCCAGGACCCTGAGATCATGACCTGAGCTGAAAGCAGACGCTTAACCAACTGAGCCATCCAGGTGCCCTGATAGTAGGGGACTTTAACACCCCAACTATATCAATGGACAGATCATCTAAACAGAAAATCAACAAGGAAACAATGGCTTTGAATGACATACTAGAACAGATAGATTTAACAAATATATTCAGAACATTCCATCCTAAAATAGCAGAATACACATTCTTTGCAAGTGCACATGGAACATTCTGCAAAATAGATCACATATTAGCTCATAAAACAAGACTCAACAAATTTAAGAAGATTGAAGTAATACCATGTATCTTTCCTGACCACAACGCTATGAAACTAGAAGTCAACCACGAGAAAAAATCTGGAAAGACCACAAATCATGGAGGTTAAATAACATGCTACTAAACAATGAAATGGTTGACCAGGAAATAAAAGAAGAAATTAAAAAATACATGGAAGGAAATGAAAATGAAAACACAATGGTCCAAACTTTGGGATGCAGCAAAAGCGGTTCTAGGAGGGAAGTTTATAGCAACACAGGCCTACCACAAGAAGCAAGAAAAATCTCAAATAAACAATCCAACCTTACAACTAAAGGAGCTAGAAAAAGAACAAAACACATAGCCTAAAGCCAGCAGAAGAAAGGAAATAATAAAGATTAAAACAAAAATAAATGATATAGAAGCTAAAAAAACCAACAGATCAATGAAATTAGGAGATGGTTTTTTGAAAAAAGTCAATAAAAATTGATAAGCCTCTACCAGATTTGTCAAGAATAAAAAAGGAAGGACTCAAATAAATAAAATCACAAATGAGAGAGGAGAAATAACAACCAAGGCCACAGAAATACAAACAACTATAAGAGAATAGTATGAAAAACTATATGCCAACAAACTGGGCGAGCTAGAAGAAATGGATAAATTCCTAGAAACAACCACCAAAACACCAAAACTGAAACAGGAAGAAACAGAAAACTTGAACAGACTGATAACCAGCAAAGAAATTGAATCATTAATCAAAAAATTCCAAAAAAACAAAAGTCCAGGACCAGATTGTTTCACAGGGGAATTTAAAGAAGAGTTACTTCTTATTCGTCCTAAACAATTCCAAAAAAATAGGAAAGGAAGGAAAATTTCCAAATTCATTCTATGAGGCCAACATTATCCTGTTACCAAAACCAGATAAAGATACCACTAAAGAAGAGAACTACAGGTCAATATCCCTGAAGAACATAGATGCAAAAATTCTCAATAAAATACTAGCAAACCAAATCCAACAATTCGTTTAAAAATTTATTCACCATGATCAAATTCCTGGTTTGCAAGGGTGATTCGATATTCACAAATCAATCAACATGATACATCACATCAATAAGAGAAAGGATAAGAACCACATGATCATTTCAAAAGATGCAGAAAAAGCATTTGACAAAATGCAACATCCATTCATGGTAAAAATCTTCAACAAAGTAGGTTTAGAGGAAACATATTGCAACATAATAAAGGCCATATTTGAAAAACGCACAGCTAACATCATTCTCAATGGGAAAAAATCTGAAAACTTTTTCCCTAAGGTCAGGAACACGACAAGGATGTCCACTCTCACCACTTTTATTCAACATAGTACTGGAAGTCCTAGTCACAGCAATCAGACAACAAAAAGAAATAAAAGACATCCAAATCAGTAAGTAAAAAGTTAAGACTTTCACTATTTGCAGATGACATGAACTATATATAGAAAACCCTAAAGACCACACCGAAAAACTGCTAGAACTGATAAACAAATTCAGTAAAGTTGCAGGATACAAAATCAATGTATAGAAATCTGTTGCATTTCTATACACCAATAATGAAGCAACAGAAAGAGAAATTAAGAAAACAATCCAATTTACAATTGCACCAAAAATAATGAGATGCTTAGGAATAAAGCTAACCAAAGAAGTGAAAGACCTGTACTCTAAAAACTATAAAATGCTGAAAAAAGAAATTGAAGATAACACAAAGAAATGGAAAGATATTCCACACTCATGGATTAGGAAAACATATTGTTAAAATGTCTATACTACCAAAAGCAATCCACACATTTAATGCAATCCCAACCAAAATACAAAAAGCATTTTTCACAGAACTAGAGGAAACAATTTTAAAATTTGTATGGAACCACAAAAGATCCTGAATAGCCAAAACAATCTTGGGGAAAAAAAAAAAAAAAGCAAAGCTGGAGGCATCACAATTCCAGACTTCAAATAATATTACAAAGCTGTAGTGATCAAAACATTGGCACAAAAACAGACACATAGATCAATAGAAGAGAATAGAAAATCCAGAAATAAACCCAAAACTCTATGGTCAATTAATCTTTGACAAAACAGGAAAGAATATCCAGTAAGAAAAAGAATATATCTTAAACAAATAGTGTTGGGAAAACTGGACAGCAACATGCAAAAGAAAGAAACTAGACCACTTTCTTACACCATACACACAAATAAATTCAAAATGGATTAAAGATCTAAATGTGTGACCTGAAACCATAAAAATCCTAGAAAAGAACATAGGCAGTAACTTCTTTGACATTGACCATAGCAACTTCTTTCTAGATATGTCTCCTGAGGCAAGGGAAGCAAAAGCAAAAATAAACTACTAGGACTTCATCAAAATAAAAAGCTTCTTTGAAGTAAACAATCAATGACACTAAAAGGCAACCTACAGAATGGGAGAAGATTTTGCAAATGACGTATCTGAAAAAGGGTTAGTATCGAAAATTTATAAAGAACTTATCAAACTCAATACCCAAAAACCAAATAATCCAAGAGAAAAATGGGCAGAAGACATGAACAGGCATTTCTCCAAAGGAGATATCCAGATGGACAACAGACACATGAGAAGATGTTTGTCATCACTGACCATCAGGGAAATGTAAATCAAAACTACAATGAGATGTCATCTCATACCTGTCCAAGTGGCTAAAATCAACAACACAAGAAACAACAGGTATGAATGAGGATTTGGAGAAAGGGGAACTCTCTTGTACTGTTGGTGGGAATTCAAACTGGTGTAGCCACTCTGGAAAACAGTACAGAGGTTCCTCAACAAGTTAAAAATAGAACTACCTTATGATCTAGCAATAGGCACTACTGGGTATTTACCCAAAGACTATATAAACACTAATTCAAAGGGATATATGCACCCCTATGTGGATATCAGCATTATTTACAATAGCTGAGATATGGAAGGAGCCCTAGTTCCATGGATTGGTGAATGAATAAAGAAAATGTAAGAGATATATACACATATATATGTATATGTATGTATATTTACATATACATATTATGTACACATATTTATGTGTGTGTATATATATATATATATATATATATATATAATGGACTATTACTCAGCCATAAAAAAGAATGAACTCTTGCCATTTGCAATGACGTGGATGGAGCTAGAGAGTATACTGTTAAGCAAAATAAGTCAGCAAAAGACAAATACCATATGATTTCACTCATTTGTGGAATATAAGAAACAAAACAAACAAGCAAAGGGGAAGAAAGAGAGAGAGAAACCAAGAAACAGACTCTTAATTGTAGAGAAGGAACTGATGGTTACCAGAAGGGAGGTGGGTGGGAGGATGGGTGAAATAGGTAATGGGGATTAAGGAGCACACTTACCATGATGAGCACTGAGTAATGCATAGAATTGTTGAATCACTATGTCTAATATAACACTGTGCGTTAACTAATTGGAATTAAAATAAAACTTACAAAAAAAAAAAAAACAACATATCTATTAAGCTCATGCCTTCAATACTCTTTTCTACCATATCCACTGCACTAGAAATACTTGTCCAAATGGCAACCACAACACTCCTTGACTGCCCAAGTTTGGTGAAGCTTTCTCACAGGGCTGTGGACAGCTTTTTAGTTTCTTAGCGGACTGTACAAATACCTCAACTGCAGCAGTACTTAGGGCACTGACCTTATTTAAGTCAGCTTGAGATCTAAAGAGCTCAATCAACTGCACGTAGTAAGTGCATTCCAAATGTAAGCTGAAAGGATGGATGAAAAGTGATGAATTTGGAGAAACAATATGGGGTGTGGAGGGGAATATCCATCTTCTGGCTCCATCTGTCTCTTACCCCATCCCATTCTTTCTTCTACCCCTCTAATGAAAATGGGTATTTTATATTCTACAAGCTATAACCTTTGGGCCAAATCTGTTTTTCACTCCCTGTTTTGCTATGACTCATACACAAGAAATGTTTTTTTTTTCACTTTTAAATCATAAAGAAACAGTGAAAAGAAAACAATATTTTGAAAGAAAAAAGAAAACAATACCTTGTGATGTAAAAAAAAATTTTTTTAATTAAAATTTCTATGTCCATAGAGTGGTATTAGAACACAGCCCTCCCTGCTCATTCATTTACATATTGTCTATGGCCACTTTCTCCCTACAAAGGCAAAGTTGAGTAGTTGGGACAGAGGAGGTCTTAGGATCCGCAAAACCAGAAATAGTTATGAGCCCTTATAGACTTAAGACACCCAGTCTACATATCATTCTCCTTCCCTGACTAGCCAAGGTACCAGGAGACTTCGAGAACAGGAAGGCATTGATGGGCATCAGCAGTCAGCTCTGCATTCTTTTGTTCTCTTGGGCTTATCATGAATGATATAAAATAATCACCAAAGCTCAGGTACTAGCTTGCATGTGATGCCTATCAAACATTTGAAAATGTTTTCAACCGAGAAAGGTGATTTTAGAATCTGTTTTCAGGATATTGTTGTGCCCACTACCATTAATTTATTAACAATAATGAGAACAGAAGAAAAACACAGAAAAGAATTTGAACCCATGTAGTCAACCTTAGGTATTATTTTCCACTCCAGTTATCATTTTGCAGCTCTCTATAGAACAGAGACTATAAAATTTTTCACATTTCTCTTAAACTCTAGAGCCACAAAGGGTGCATGCCTAAGAAGACCTCACTATTGTTGAAAGTAATAAAAGAATTATGTTCTGGATCCTGTTAAACCAACACGTCTGATTAAAATTCTTGTCAATAACAAAGTGGACTCATATTGTTTACTACCTTTCTTTTGAAATGCAATACATCTTTGTATTAATCATCTCCTATAACTTAATTCAAGAATAATTTTAAAATATGAGTATTTTTCACCTAAACTTAACTCATTGCTTCCAAATTTTTGTGACTCATTCATGAAAAGTAGTGGGTGAAATATTTTAAACATGGTTACATTTTTGTCGATCTTTTCCTTCAATATTTAAAAAAGGTTTAATGGGATCCATCTTAATATTGTTTCTCATGATCATAGGCTAGGATATACAGAGACAGTAAGTAAATCCTTCTCTAGTCTTAAGTGGACAGGGATTTTCCAAAAGAATCTGTCTTTGTACTCACTCCCTTTTCTATTCTGCTAAAATCTCTCTCTCACACTCTTATGGTCTAGAAATGAAGTGCAAAACGAGAGAAGTATTTCAATTGCACTTCAGCCACATTCACTGAAAGAGGATCTCCCTCATCAGTGATGCAACACTCCAACCTAAATGGGATTAAAAAATTAAAAAATAAAATTTAAAACAATCCAAAAATAAATAAATAAATGGGACTAGACTCTCCTGACCTTTAAACCGGGACACAACACTCCTAATCTGAATCACATTCTCTCCTTGCGCCCACTCCCATATTTATCCCCTGGGCCCTTTCAGTGTTATTGGTTTGCTGGCTTCTCCCTCTACTTAGCTATCTAGATTTCGGATTACTTCCCTGAAGAATTCATTTACATTTATATACCAAATAAAGCACTGGTTCTTATTCTGCTAAGAAGTTTTGCAAATCATTTCTATGCTCATGAGTCAAGGGGTGTGTTAGGGAGAGTTGGGTTCTGATAGGTTTCTAATGTTGGATATATAATTTCTTTTTATCATTTTGTTCTCTCCTTTATGTCTCTAATAAAGATGTTCAATGAGACCTCACTTGAAGCTGATCTCTAGACATCACCCACCAAATCGTTACATTTTTATCTCTGATTGCCCTTGGGTATTATCACCTCTTAACAAGCTATTTCACTTCCACAGAGTGAAAAACAGGTTGCAGGAAGCATCACACTGAGCTTTTTAAAGTTGTTTGTTTTCATATTCAGACTACAAGAAAAGCTTTTCGATGAACATGAGTACAAGGACCAGACTAGGCTGCTACATCAAAAAATAAATTTAAAATGTAAAGTGAACAGCAGAATGAGAATAATTGCAAAAAAACACTAAGGGCTGGCCTGCTTTACCATCTAAATATTACCAGTCTAGATGACACGAGAATCATGCTAAAAATAGCATGAAAAAGCATCACCTTGCATTTTCCAGTTGCTATACACAGGCCATCAAAACTGGGAGCTCTCTAATGATGTATCTCAGATGACTGACACGGTTCCTAAACCTCAATTTTATTTGAACTATACCATGTACCCAATGTAATCGAAAGATATAGAGAAGAGAGATCGTAATGATAACCTCTCTAGTCCCTTATGCTAAACTAGCCTATAGATATCAACATACATACATACATACATACATACATACATACATAACAACTTCTTTGTAAATCACGCTGTCCCTTACATCCAAGTGCTCTTGGGAAACTAACACCTGCCACCCTTAACACTTTCTCATTAGATGCTTCTCTAAAATCTCAAGAGTACTGTGATTAATCGCTTTATCAAACAAACAAAAATGTGATTTGGATGCTGTGAAAGAGATCAGCTTAGACAACGTTTTGGATATAATGTCTAATATCACCTCTTAGTTTGATGGTCATCACAAACATCACCAAAATCTAAGAATGGCTAATTTTTTTTTTTTAATAAGTGTTCACTTGGGATATTCTCACCATTCAATTGTATCTTAACAGTTCATGAAACACTGTTTAAAAAAAAAAAAAAGACTATTTCAGGTAGTGAAAATTTAGCAACTTCTTTGTCTAAAGCTTTGACAATGTATAAGATCTAATTTGCAAAGGAGCCAAAGTAGTATGAAGACCTTTCTTGTCTGCCTTTTCCCCCCCATTAAAAACAGAAGGTATTAATCACTCGATTTCAAAAGCAGCTGACTGATGCTATTCACTGAGTAGGGCATTCTCACTAATGTGGCCCCATGAATAACTCTCAAGGCTTTTATTATGGCTCTGAGTGGACTCTTAGCAGCACAGTCTCCCTTTAGCAAACCCTCATCCCCTCAGGCTCCAAAAGGATTATAGATAGTGGCTGAAAGAAAGCATCATTGGTAAAAACAAAAGTTTTTAAAGAGACACAAAATGGGAGTAAAGTGGACATATTGGAGACAAGTCATGATTCATGGTCTGTACTGTGCTCTGCCTCTCTTTCTCTTACTCAATACACTCTTTAGTTTTACTGCTGGATAAGAGGAGACCGGCCCAGTGCACTTCTCCTAGCAACCAATGTCAGTCAGCAAAGAAGGCATGTCATTTGCTCAAAGGGAAAACAGAAGAATTGGGGTCATACAAAGCCAGACACATGTTCTTTTGCATTTGATCCCAAATTGATTATCAAAAAGGATTCAGTAAATGCTAAATACTTCTGTTTTATGTGAATGTTAACAATCCATAGAACTAAATATCAGCTTGTCCACTTGCTATATAGTAGAGTTTCAAATGCTGGTCCAATTCATTTCATTCAAATGTTCAGTTTTTCTCTTTTCCAATATTCGCCCCACCCCCAACCTCTTATCCTTCACAGAGATTGCCCCTCCCAGGTACATCCTTGCACCTCCTGGACTAGTTCTAATACAAAGATTACATGTAAATTCCTATAGCACCCCATGTTCAGAACACTTAAAACGAATCCTAAGCCAGACTATAAAAACAAGGGTCTGCTTGTCTGACTGCGCATGCCATCTTTAGCTGCTGCTTAAGAAGATAAAAACCACTTTCTGAAAAGAAAAGTTGAACCAACGTGGAATTTAAACTTAACACAATGAGACACATTTACTGGGAGCCTCAAAAATCTGGAGAGAGTTTCATAACATCCAACTGATGAACATCACAGGTGTTACAGTTTAACTGAAAAGAACAATAATAATTTATAGCCTGGAAATTGTTCTTCTTAAAAGTTGCCTGTTGGATTGTGAGGCATCAAACAACTCAAGTTTATTCATATCTTACAGCCATGTGTGTATGGGGCAGGGAGAGAAGAGGGATCTTTGCCCAAAATCTGCACCCACATGTTGTACGTATTTTTCTCATTCTTTTTTCTTTCATTTTGTATTATGAGTCGACATTATCCAGGCTTTCAAATCCAAAGGCGGATTGAAACATTTAAAAATATACTTAGCTACAAAATCACCTACATGTTTTCATGACGTTGAGCGAGGAACCCCCAGTTAAACCTGTTAGCACTTCTTTTCTGGTGAAATTATTAAACAGCATTTGTGAGGAGAAAAGGAAGCTGAAAAATCAACTGAACGATGGCTGAAGATTTGTGAGTACAGGGCTCAGGTACCATGGAAATACTCTTTCAATGTTAGCTTTTAACTCTGGAGAATATCACTGCAGTGAAAAAAGTAGTTCTGAGACCATCAAATTCATGTTCTAACTCTTCACAGTCCATTTTGCATGAAGAAGAAAGTGCCGGGGAATTGCTCAGTTACCTGGCATTTTCTTTTTCAAAGGTTACATCCTTCTTACTCAGTTTCTCTTCCAATCAGTGATCCAGGTTGTGGGGGGTTCACATAATTGGCATTTGGGTGATGGCTTCTTGCTGTAGTTGTTGACATTCAAAGGTATTTTAGAATAGACAAGCTGTTGCATATTTAAGGAGGGGAAGGTGAAAATCCTTCCCTAGTTTAAAAGATCAACAATGAACTTCGTTGTCAATAACTACATTGTTATTTGACAATACCTTAAAGTTCACTTTAAAATAAAGATATAAACACATCTTAGAAGGCCTGTTGCCAGGTTCATACTGAATTTCCCTTAATTTAATGTTACCCTGAAAACTATATTCTATATGCCTAAATGAATTAGTTTAACTGTATTTTAACATTTGCCAGCATTTGGAAATAAATATAAAACTTTAAAGTGTGCCCATAACCTTGATTTATAGAATTTATAACCTTTCCTTATAAAGAAAACTTCTTCATTTAATTTTTTTGAAAATCAAAAGTTCCTTTTTTGATCATACCTATGAACATTTTAATTGTTTATAATTGTTGCATAGGTTTTAGACAAATCTTCTAAACAAAAAATGGTTTCAATTGGGGGTTCCTGGTTTAAACTTGAAAAGACATGTATGGCATAGTTGAGTTATATTCCATGTTCTCCAGTTCATTTCCAAAAAGACTTGGGACCAAAAACTAGGGGGAAATATCCCACATCAATCCTTACAATGGAAATTAAAAAGTGGCTATTACCTCTGTATCCTGAGCTGAAACTGCTGGCTTGCATATGGTTCTAGTTACAGTGGCCATAAAGTAAGTACATTGGCTTAAGACTATTGTTTTCTCAATATTATTATTTTTAATTCAATTTATTAATGAAGAAACCATGAGTTCCACTGGTCATTAATGGATAAAAGTGGATGCAAATCATGAGACTAGTGAATTTTACCTATCATCCGTATTCATGTCATGAAGCCCACACCAAAATACAGGGTTATACCCTACATGGATTGGACAATAAACTGATTATTTTCAAAGACAGATGTATACGGTTTTGGATAATTTTTTTCAGGCTAAATTTTCTCCTCCAATTGTACTCAAACATAATCATAAATGATAAGGCATTAAACTAAATTACTTACAATAATAGAATCTAAGGCTAAGTGGATTCTGGAGATTACACAGTCAGATCTCATCTTTTTTAAAGTAAGGATCTAAAGTCATACAATTAATTAGTAGGAAAGCAAAAACTGCAGTCTAGAGTTTCTGGCCACCCAAAGTGTGTGGTCTTCCACAATAGTAATGATATTGTCTCACTCAGATGATCCCCTCTGATATATACAACCGCTCAATATGGAAATCAAATTAATGGATCATTGTCAAAATTATTAGAATCAATGTCTATACTAAATAAAAGAAGGATAAGTGGACTAGAGAAAAAATATGGGAACAGACTGAATGTTGATATTTTAAAAATATTTTCTATATTAGGAGTGTTTACTTAGAACAAAGTAAGTTTGTCTTATACAATATTGATCTTCATGGTACTCTGTATCAAAAGTACCAAGTAAAAATATTCTGGATAACATGAAAATCAGTCAGTATGAACCAAAATGCAGTTTTACATGAGCATGATCTATTTGGTAACAAATTGCTATTTGTAATAGGCCTCTCTTGTTTATTCCTTTCATTCATAATGCCACTCACTTGGGAATCCCATTTGTTCTGTAATCAGCATATGATGCAATGGAAACACACCTGTCATAGCACATTTGTCACAGTTGCACAGGTGTGGCCACAGATGATTGCCCTTAAGAGGCAACAAAAGTTCGGGCGCCTGGGTGGCTCAGATGGTTAAGCGTCTGCCTTCGGCTCAGGTCATGATCCCAGGGTCCTGGGATCGAGTCCCACATCGGGCTCCCGGCTCAGCGGGGAGCCTGCTTCTCCCTCTGACCCTCTCCCCTCTCATGCTGTTTCTCTCGCGCGTGCTCTCTAAAAAATAAATAAAATCTTTAAAAAAAAAAAAAAAAAAAAAAAAAGAGGCAACAAAAGTTCTTAATCAGTCACCTGAAGACTCATGCTTGAAAGATTGTATGAAAATTATCATGAAATGCATCTCAAACACAGTTCATGATTAGCTTGATAGCCAAAGTCCTCTGAAAATTGCTTGTAGACGATACTGGAAAGGGAATAATGATATAATAAAAATAATAATAAATAACACTTAAATGGTTCTTATTAAGTACCAGGCACTCTTCAGAACATTTCACATATAATTTGTCTCTATATAACATATATACATATATATATGTCTGTGTTTTCCTATATATATATATATATATATATATATATATACACATTTATTCCTCATACCAACTGTTAGGAGATACATATTATCACCATGCCTATTTTACAGACAAAAAGGCATAAAAAGTTTAAAATATTTATTCAAACTCACTCAGTAGTGTTGGTTGACTGACTCTCTTTCAATAATCTTACACTTTGTGCCTTATGGACAAACTACGTTACAATTCAACTAGATTTCTTGCCTTTCCCTTAGCACACCTTTGTCGTCTAGGTGCCATTCCTCCTATTATTCCTTTTGCTTTGATGCAATTTCCAATCTTTCTGCCTATTAAAACCCCCACTTCCTCTAAGTGACCTATTTGATCTTGACTTCCCTCAGATTGCACCAGCTGGAAATCATCTATTCCTTCTGAGTTCCCACACTATGTTGTACATATCTTCAACGATTTATCAGACACTACTTTTCCTTTAGTGACTCAAACATGTGTTATCTTCTCTTACAAAGGGTGATCTTGTTGAAGGTGGGAACTATTCCACAGGTCATTATGTTCCTCACAGAGCCCACAGCAAGTTGCCTTGTTTATAAGTGGATGCTCAATAAGCATGCGCTAAATCAAGTAAATAACCTCAATGTATCTCAAGCTATTTCTCCTGTTGACATGCCCAGAAAACAGCTGGTCATTTCAGTAACAAGAATCTAGAACTCTTGTTAAAGAGTTCCAGGGCTGAGAAGTTGGAAATATCTCAGGAGAAGCATGGTATAGATATAAACATCTCTGGACCCTAGTTATAGCTCTACCACTAAGTAACAAAGGGATCTGTGACAAGGCACATAAAATCTCTGAGCTTCAGTTTTCCATGTGTCCAGCCAATGACAGAGTTGTACCGCATACCTGCAAAAACTTTTAGCTCTGAGATGCTATCATTCCATGATTTATATTTAACATTACTGAAGTCTCTGCTAAAAGGGAAAAGTTCAATTTTGGTTAATTTCATTTGTAAGACTTTACAGGGTGATTGGAGAAGACTTAGAAGACAATCACTGAAGAGATCAGAAATTAGTACAGGTGGGAATTTAAGGTATATTAATATAATATAAAATTGTTTCACCATAAAACACCATACCCAACTCATAAAGGCCACCCAATGCTTTCTTTCCAAGGCGAATTAAAAGAATCCATTCACCTGATACATTGTTAGTAGGAATGTAAAATGGTACAGTTGTTTTGGAAATGCAGTTCCTCAAAAGGATAAACTTGGAGTTACCATATGACCCATCAACTCCACTCCAGGTACACACCACAAACAAATGAAAATACAGGTGCACATGAAGATTAGTACACAAATGCTGACAGCAGTAATATTTATAATAGCCAAAAAGTGGAAACAACCCAAATGTCCATGAATTGATTAATTCAAAGGATAAATGATATGGAACAGTACTCTGCAATAAAAAGTAATGAAATATTGATATATGCTACAACATGGGTGAGCCTTGAAAACATTAGACTAGGGGAAAGAAGCTAGTCACAAAAGACCATGCAGTATATGATTGTATCACATGAAATGTCCAAAATAGACATATCTACAGAGACAGAAAGCAGACTAGTGGCCTCTTAGGCCTGGCAAAGGGGTGGTAGAGGAGGAATAGGATATAGGATTTCTTTTGTTGGATAACAAAAAAGTTCTAAAATTAGATTGTAGTGATGGTTGCACAATTCTGTGAATGTGCTAAAAACCACTGAGTTGTATACTTTATGTAGGTGAAGTGTATGGTGTATGAATTACATCTCAATAAACTTGGGAGAAAAAATATTCAATTAGTAAAATTTAGGGATGTCTATATTGGCCCTTATCTCAGTGTTTAAAAAAAAATAAATTTTCCAGTTAAGACCCCTTTGAATTTTTTTCTTAAAATCAAAAGTAGGTCTATAAAGAGGGTCAAACCTGCCTAATTCCTGACTATCATCCTGGACATACTTCAGTTTAATGTCAATGATGATGAACAGGGCCCTGGATATGATGACTGCAACAACAGATAGGGTAGGACAATGCCCACTACTGAGGTATTACTTTTAATCTTCCTCTTCTTTTCAATTATTAATGAGACATATATTTGGAGACTAATATTAGAAATAATCCACTTAATTCAATCTCTAAAAATTCACTTTCTGTTGCTAATGCATACATGGAAAGCTGCCCTAAATGTACAGAGAAGTCTCAATTTCTAAACTAGATATCATTATACAAGTCAACATTCCTTAGTGGGGCGGGAATGTGTATGCTCCTATTAAGGCACATCAGAATCATTTAAAAGAATTCCCTATTTATACATGTACCATTCAATAATGTGCTAAAAACACAGCAGTGTTAGTGTGGGGTTAGGAGGAGAGTGACCATGAAAACCACCATTATAGAAAATACTCTTGGTTTGATGGAAAAAAAGCCTATCAAAGCAAATGGTCAATTCTATGTCTTCTGCCAGGTGAAAAGCAGAATATTAAATCACTGGAAATCATGATGTCTTTTGTGTCAAAATATGCATGTTTGAGAACTCTCTGTCTCTCACTAGACTCACATACACAGGTGCCCACACACAGATCCAAAAATAAATAAATAAACCTAGTTCAAATGGCAAATGTCTCATGTGTTGAGAAGGGCATGAAAATAAACATCTCAAAAGCACTCCATGAGCACATTTTAATTTATTCAACAAATATTTGAATATCTACTGTGTGTCATCCAGTGCTCTAGGCACTAGAGGAACATTATTAAGCATGACAAACAAAAGTAAGTCTCTGCCCTAGGAGCTCAGTGGAAGAGTCAGAAAATAAATAAACATTTCTACCTATCTACTGTTGGGAGAAAATTCTCCATGGGTCTTTCATGTTTCTGCACATCTTGCTAACAGAGCCACTAATACTCTTTTGTTACAAACTATCTTTTCAAGTATATTTATATGCCAAATAGTCTTCTAACTGAGAGATGGACTCTCTTGAGAGCAGAAAGAAGATTTGCTTATTATTCAATATAGTCAAGGCAATGTCTTCCTCTGGGGCAACGGTTAGGCAGTTTCCTTATTGCCTGTTATAATATATTCAGGTTCCCAAGATCAGACTTCCTCAGCTGTGTGGCTAACCCACTATGTGTGCATCATCTACCTGGGCCGCACTACACAGCCTCCAAATGACTTCAGGGACAAGGTAAATTGAAACGAACATAACATCATGCTGCTTGCTATGGCATGACTAATGAAGTCCATCATCTCTGATCCAGATGTCTCATTTCTCCTCCCAGCATTCATGAAGTTGTGGCATTCTTAACTTCTTAGCTTGCAAGTAGAGTAAGGTGTCAGTCCCTTCATTGCTGTTTACACACACACACACACACATACACACACACACACACTTCCAGGAGGTGATAAGTGCTATGAAAAAAAAGACAGGTAAAGGAGGCAGCCCAATACTGTTTCAAGGGAAGTAATTTTAGATAGGGATGCCCATATTTCTGAAGAGATGATATGGATAGGGACTTATTAAGTCAATTGAAAGATTTGCCCATGCAAAAATCTGAGGAAGCACATTTCAGTTAGAAGAAAGAACAAATGCAAAAGCCCTAAGTCAGAAACAGAACATCAAAAAAGAAAGTTTTAAATCTAGGTGGGGGGGTGTGAGCAGATGAGGTCAAAGAGGCAGAGAGGGGCCTGAATAGTCTTGTAAACCATTGTGAAGAGTTCTGAGTAGAAGCCATTACACGATTCAGGGCAAGAAGATGCCATTATCTTATTTATATGCTTTTAAAAGGTCCCTCTGGCTACTGTAGACAACTAAGTGGGATGGGGTAAGGGGCGGCAATTGGAGAAGCAGCAGTGGAAGCTGGATAATCATTTCTCAGGCTATTGTAATAGTCCAGTTTTTGACCAGGATGATAGTCGTTAAAATAGTAAGAAATGTTTGGTATCTTATTATTTGAAAATGCATCAAAACAATATAATGGATGGGATGGGGGATGGATGAAATAGGGGATGGGAATTAAGGAGGGCACTTGTGGTGAGCATAGAGTGATGTATGGAAGTGTTGAATCACTATATTCTACATCTGAAACTAATATAACACTGTGTTAATAATTGGAATTAAAATAAAAACTTTATAAAAAAACAATATAATGGATGCTTAGAAGAATGGATAAATGGATAGATATGTGGTAATCAAGCACAGTAAAATAATGCTAGAATCTAAGAGAGGATATCTGAGTGTTCACTATACAATCTTTCAGCTTTGCTGTATGTTTGAAAATGCTTAAAATAAAATGTTGGGGGAACATCACAAATACACACATAAAATTGTTGGTATCAAGCTATATTTCAAAGGGTTTACTAACACGTTGGATATGAACTATGAGAATAAGTCAAGAATAATTTCTAGTTTGGGGTCATGAAAAGCTCTATGAATAGTGATCCATTTACTGAGTTGGAAATGACTAGAAAGAGAAGAAGATTCTATCCTCAGCTTGAGTTTGATATTTTTCCTTTTTAAAAAATTGAGATATAATTGACATATTATATTAGCTTTAGATATGCACCATAAAGATTTGATATCTGTATACATTGCAAAATGATCACCACAGTATGTCCAGTTACCATCCAAGTTTGATATATTCTTATTAGCTATCAAGGAAAAATGTCAAGTAGTCATCTGGATATGTCAAACACTATTCCAGGCACTGGAGATACAAGAGTATACAGAAGAGCCAAAGTGTATTCTCATGGAAGCTATATTCCCCCACACAAAGATTGCAGCAATATGAGAATTATCAGCATTAAGATGGACTTAAGACCCATATGACTAGATAAGAATTCTTAAGGATTAAATGCAAACGGAGGAGAAAACACTAAGAATTAAGGCCTAGGTTATCCTAAAACAGTTTTGAGTTAGAAATAGGTATTTGGGATGAGAATACTATATATTAGATGCTATATTAGATCTCTGTGATGGTATAACATGTACTTAAAACATTGAAAGAATTGATGGGAATTCCCCCTTAAAAGACTTTGTGTAATCATTCATTTGTGCTTTATTCAATAATTTTAAAAAAAGAAAACCAATATCAATGTATTGATTTAGATTGATAGGTCTATACCTGGAAACACTGTAAGAAGCCAACAATATTTTTCTTTAAAAATAAATCTATAAAATGGCACTCTATAAATTTCCATTGTCTGTTTGAACTCAGATCAGTAGACTTCTGTTTGCCTAACTGGTAAAAGATAGGATCAATGCAAAATAAGTTTGCATAAAGTTATATAGTATTATAAAAGAAAAAAAGAGCCCAATTGGATATATCCAAAGGTAAAACATTATTAATGTATCTCCTTTAAAGGCAGATTTTCTAAATTGTTCTTCAAGAAACATATTTTCTCCACTCTTCAAATGTTTCTCTAATTCTTTCCACCAGGTCCCCCCCCCAAAAAAAGGAGGAGGAAAAGAAGAAAGAAATGAAGGAAAGAAAAGGAAGAGGAAGAGGGGGAAGAAGAGGAAGACGAGGAGTAGAAGAGAAGTTGGAGAAATAAGTAAAAGGAAAATCTTTTTTTCCCTAAAACTCAAAAAACCAAATTGCACATCAGACGTTAATGTGTCTGGTCAGACTGCAGGAACTACTGAAGCAGATATCACTAGACACACACATCTCACATAACTAAGTTCCTTTCATTACTATATATGTATCCCAGTAGATGCAATGTGCTTACATATCAATATTTTGATTGTCTAAGATGCTATTTTATATAAGCTGCTCAGAGATGAGATGACCAGAATTATTATTATTATTATTTTGTATAATCATGACTTTTTTTTTTCCTTTAAGATACTCTTTTTTTTTTTTTTATGTTCTAAGAAATCCTTTTGGTTTATGGTCCACATGTTGCCTAGAATCAAAGCTTATTCAAACAAAGCCAGTTTAAAGCGATATTACTACATAGTTGCAAGAACAAATTTCAGGTTA
Source organism: Neomonachus schauinslandi (assembly GCF_002201575.2). Taxonomy (NCBI): domain Eukaryota; kingdom Metazoa; phylum Chordata; class Mammalia; order Carnivora; family Phocidae; genus Neomonachus; species Neomonachus schauinslandi. The sequence continues at coordinate 29,535,256 of NC_058403.1, read as the reverse complement.
CTTATATGCAATTTAAGTTCTGAAATGGACTACATATGGCTATGATAATGAGCCCATTACTAAAAGGAACACTTTAGCAAAATGTATAAACCTGTATGAGGTTATGCATCTACACTATGCACACACATTATCGTTATCTCCCCAAATACCATGTGTGCCATTTTCATTTAAGAATAGTTAAAAATTAAAGATAAGAACATTATTCTCATTTTAAAGACATCTTTTCACAATTATTGCAAAATTACTAAATTGACACAATGCACAGGAAGTTGATGTAATTAAAAAGCATTGTGGTAATTTATGTTTACTTCCCTGTAAATGACTGTAGAACCATAGTCTCATCTAAAAATAAAGAAAATCTGGAGAACAAAAGCTAAACTCAATACATATTCTTCTATGGAACAGTAAAGAAAAATATGCATGTGGTTCATGAATCTGTATTAAATGAGAAAATCTTTATTTACATCCCAAATAGAAAAGTTTGTCTGTGGTTCTCAACTAACTTAATGTTTATTCTCTATGGATTCCAACAGACACAAGATACTGAAAAATCATAAATAATATTAGCACATATCTCCTACGAGGAAGCAAAACTCCAACATTTTTCATATACTATAAAAATGCACATATAAATAACCCACCAAGCAAATTTCAATGCAAATCTATGTATCATTTGTCACTGAATAAAATTAATTTCTGTGTCTAGCACAAGGATAGTCAGTATATCTTTGAAATGGTACAAGCTTCTCTAAATTTGAAATTCATGGGGAGAATAAGCACACACTTATAAGAAAGGATAATAAGTAAATAGAAATCATAGAATCCTGGAAGAGAAAGGGCTTAGAGATCCTACAAACCAACCCTCTCATTATATATGGGAATGCTAGGTCTCAGTGTGTTGAAATAGCCTAGAGGGCAGTGTTGTCTACATCCCAAATTTTCGACGATCCCCATGGAGAAGCTGTCATCATTCTGGAGTGAACCAAAGGCAATCCAATGTCAAAGGTATGCTTTATGTACTCATTCAGTAAGTGCCCACAGCATCCTTTGCTTTAGAAGTAGTAGATGCTAAATACAAAAACTAGTTTCACACGCACAAAAATTTACCATTACCTTTTCAACTTCTCAACCCTGGGCATTTTTCACTATACAGCCATGAATTTTGCTGCATAACTGTGATCCAGACATAAACTTGCCCCTTATCTTATAATATTAAATCAGAACAAAGGTCCTAGGTGTGTCTCCTAGGTAGGAGGGGTGAGATAGGGAGAGAAGGAAGAGAAGAAGGGAAAGAGGAAAAGAAGGGAGGGAGTCAGGTTGGGAGGGAGGGAGAGAGGGAAGGAGAGAGATGATGCCTTGCTACTGCTGTTCCAGCAAGCTGGTTAATTGCATTTGTTTCATATATCTCCAAACACCCTGGTACATTAATTACATTCTGTAACACCGAGCTCTTCTGATTCCCTCTGTCACTTCCACTGAGCAATTTAATTGTATTCCTCTTAGCTACACACTAATTCAAAAAAAAAAAGAAAGAAAAGAAAAGAAAAAACTCGGTGGTAATTCAGTAGTCTAATGTACAGTTTATACATGCATTCCTGGTATTGAAATATGTAAATTCATGGTTTATGAGGATATATGATCAAAGTCTTATCATGATAATCAAACACACTTGGGAGAAATATGAAAACCTTTCGGTTAGGGCAATGTAAATGTATTGTAAAGGTAAATGGATTAAAGAAGGAAATGTATGGTGACTGATTAGGTATGACTATAGATATTGTCACAGTGTGATTCACAATGATTAATTCCTACACATCAGCTACTTAGAAGGGAAAAAGAAAAAGCAGTGTGCCCACATGAATGCCTTGCCTCCTATCGCTGGGGGCAAAGGTACTCATGTAGCCTGTGATTGAAAACAGCCACTTGACAGTAGGTAAACTCATCTGTACCGCCTCATGTTTATAGAAAGCCTGCCTGTTTGTATCCTCCGATCCATTGGGTTCTGTGCAGCAGTAGCTGCGAGGAACCAGGATAGCTCCTACAGGCGGGCAGAAATAGGCAGTGTCCCAAAAATGAATTTGTCCACAATGCAAATGCTGGAGGAAAGTTTATGTAGCAACAAGCTACTATGGTGGCTCAAATACTTGGACCAATACACAGATTCTTTACAAGTGTAATAGTTATAAACCTAAAGTCCGACAATCCACATTTTCAGGAAACAACAACAACAACATGCTCTACTCTTCTCATGAGACACATTCTTTCCATTGATTCAAAAATTAAAGTCCCTAGAAGGTTAATACCAAATGTTCTTTCGACTTTCTTCTTATAAACAAAAACGCATGTTAATGATTACTTCCGCACATCATTCAAAAGAGCTACATGTAAAAAAAAAAAAAATTGCAATCCTCTCACAAGACACTGACATCCTGTGAAAATATCCCAGGAAAGCATATCTGAACAAAAGACAGGAGAATCAGAGGCAGGATGCTGTCTGCTTGACAGACTGACTCAACCCAGAGGGAGACACCTACAGCACCTGTTTCAGATCCCCATTGTGTTTGCCACTGGGGACTGAGCTGAGTGTTCTGTGCCCACAGCCAGCCCACAGCTTATGTTTCCCCCTTCCTGGAGCCTCGCCCAGTCTCACTTTTGACAGTTTTCTCCCTATGATCTAAATTCTTGATTCTGATTTCACACTAGAAGAGCACTCAGCCACATACAAGTGATACCCATTGAACCCCGAGATACCCTGTCTCAAATTCCTAACCCACTGAACCTTCGTTGAAGTGTCTATTACTGTTTTTCATCACCTGAATTTCTAACCCAAAGTTCAGATACAAGAACAAACACCAAAAGGGAGTAGGCACAAGAGTATCCGAGAGATTTGCTTTAATATTCCTTTTTCTAACAAGACTGAGAGCCCATTATTTATTATCCAACTCCTCAATTAATTAAGTAAATTACAACAATAACAACAATAGGTGACTACTAACACGTTCCACTTGCAGCAGTTTAGAAACAAAGACTTAAAACCTCTGCCCCCCAAAGCCCCTGTGCCTGTTCAAAAGGGACTAACAGACAAAATGTCATTTTATTTATAGCCCACAACGCGCTCAGAAAGAAATGGTTTTTGGGGTGGGGGGAAAAGATAAAAGTATTTTTAACTTACCATCAACTCGAACATATAAAAATCCACAGAGCAGTAGTTGTGTAAACATCAGCCGACTCATTTTGACATATTAAAAAGGATCCAGATTGTTTTAAGAAACCAATCCCAGAGAGCAAAAGTACAAAAATAAGTATCAAAAAAAGAGGTAGGTCCAAAGTTTAGACTTTCCTAGATGCTAATTAAAGTCAAGAAGAGCAAATCGCAAGATCAGAAGGGGTCAGTGGAGAGGTCTTGAGTAGGGCACATTTAGATCCATCCAAATTAACAGAGGGCACTCCAAAGGCTGCTGTATTTCCCCCCTCTGGCTTCCTAAATTCCCACAAATTCAGCCCAGCCGGAGGGATTATTCAAGTGTGTCTAACCCTCTCTCCTCAGGCTCCATTACCATCCAAAGTCAAGTTCTTTCTTCAGAAGTCAAGAAGATGAAGGGGGAGGAAAAAGACCTAATTCCTAGAAAGTGTTCCACAAACTTGCCAGCGCGCTGCCGAAAAACCATTGGCCTGCCTACTGGTGTTCTTTCCCCGGTCTCCTTCTCGGTAGCAGCTCCACGTCCAGAGTTATTTTTTTTATTATTATTATTATTTTTTTTTTTTTCACTTAACTTCCATAATAAGGATGTGTCAGAGCAACACTTTGCAGGCGGGCCGACTTGGCGGGCCTCTCCTTTGCAGCCTCGTTGCCTCCCTCCACCACTCCCGTTTCCGAAAGAGAGGCAAAGAGAAATCAGGACGACTCGGGTGGAGAATCCGAACTCCTACGTGGTGGGGCTGCAAGGGAGGGAGGGAACGAGGGGCAGGGCTGAGGCAGCGGCCACCCCCGCGGTGCCGCCTCAGAGCGGCTGTGAGCCCCGGCGGCTGCGGGCGACTGCCGAGCCGGGCGAGTTGAGCCCCGGAGCCAGAGCGCGGGCGCGAAAGGGAGCGCGCGGTCCAGCCGCCTGGCGCGGTCCAGCCGCCCACTCGGGTCGCAGCCGCGGGTCCCTCCGCTCCAGCCGCCGCCGCCGCCGCTGCTCCCGCGGCCCCGCAGCAGAGCGTCCGCCTCCTCCTGCAGCTGCCGAGGGTGGAAGGACTTAGAGGAGGGAAGGCGAGGAGGCGGGAGGGGTGGGGAGGAATGAAAGCTGCTCGGAGTCTGCCCCGGGGAGGGGGGCGGGGGTGGTGAGGGGGTGCGCTGAGCTTTCCACCTCCAGAGTCCGCCGCCTGCACGTGCAGGGGGCGCCAGCCCGCTGGGCGGTCGGGGGAGGGGGGAGGCGGAGGGGAGGGGAGCCGAGATTCCTAGGGGGACGGAAATTAACAAATTTGGAGCCCAAGCCACCGGTCAACTCCTTCCCCCTCTCCGTGCCTCCTGATCCCTCCACACATCCAGCCTCGGGAGAGGATAGGTGGGCTCTCGTCTCCTGCTTCTCGCGGCGTCCCGTTTAATGGGCAGGTAATTTTCTCGGTGAGTGATTTCATGGAAGCCCTTCCTAATTATTCATCCCTCCGTCTGCCGGAGATGCACGCGCTTTCTGGAAAAAGATCATCCTCCAGGACCCAGGGCGCAGCCTCATTACCCGTTAAAATCACACACTCACTCTTCACCTTTTAGCAAAATGAGAAGCTGAGCGGGAGGGAGAAAAGGAACGGAAACAAAATATAACCACCTTTTGGAGCGGGAAGGTTGTGTGTAGGTGCTTCCTATGTCGTTAAAAAGGCACAAGAAAAAAAAGGGGGGGGGGGGAGTTGTACAGAAATCTCTAGCCTCTACCGGCTCGTTTTAGCCAAGATCTATGGCCCTCTGAGGAATCCCGGGGGGGGGGGGGGGGCATCCCCTCTTATGTTACTCAGTTGCCTTATGATTCTTTAAAGATGAGTTTGACGCGGGTCTGTGGGATGCAAGGAGTTCAGCAGAAGATGCTTAGGTTGGGAAGAGGGGATCAGAGACTTGGGGGTGAGAGGTGTATCCGAAGCGCTTATCCTACAGAGACTAGCACCTCTGAAAGGAAATTCGGAAAACACAGGATGGAGGAAAGCTGAAAACCCACGGAGCTAAAAGAAACTCAAAAAGAGCCGAATTCCAGCCCGAAGATGACAAACCCTGAAAATGAAGGCAAAAACCACCAAGTGAATGCCATCAGGACTGGGGATGATTATGGAAAGCCACGTTAGATCAAAGGGATGCCAGTGTCTGCGGTGCCCCCGGTGTGGCCGGTGTGGCCAGACCCACGTGTGATCACAGGCTCACTGGTAGCTGTTTGATGCTTGTTCCGGTGATTAGAAGGCGGGTTATGGGAACTCACGCAGGTCCCCGAGCCCTGCTAAATGCTGGATAGTGAGTCTTTAGTTCCCCCTACTGGAAAATATTAGGAAAGAGTCCCTCCGTTTGAGGCGGCTGCAGGAAGTCTTTTGTTTGGTGGATACATTTTGGTGTTGCCACTTAATTTAGGTCTCCCTTGGCTATTATGGAGGTGATATTGTGTGTTTCAAAAAAAAAAATGGTCAGCGACGCTTAAGCAATTAGGAGAGTTCTTATGGCATCTCAACATGCTCGGAAATTATGGTGATGAAATAGTCTTGCAAAAGAATAAAACCACTTTTCTTGTGAAGCATTAAGAGTAATTTCAGCACACTTTTGATCTACATTATTTAGTTGTAAAATTTAAAAAGTGCATTAACGTGCTGAAGTTAAATCACTTGAATCCTCACAGTAATGATTCTGACCGTGTTACTGTTTTACCACTCTATGAAAGAAAGGCTAAAATACGTGTTCACATGTTTTTTGTTTTTGTTTTGTTTTTGTCTCTTCCCAAAGGGCCAAATGTAAAGTCTGGGAAAATCCCCAAATTCACTGGAGTAACATCTCTCTTATCTACCTGTAATACTGAAAAATAACTGATAATTCTTTAAACATGTATTTTAAACCTTTGGACTAAGATTTAAAGTAAGGGACTATAAAGTCTACCTTCCCCCTCCCCCCCCACAATCTCTATCTCAATCAAATTTCCTTACATGTATTCAATAAAAATACTCTAACAATAGCATCTCCCTAATAAAAGAAAGCAGAAATTAAAATGATATAGATTTTAAGCCCTTAAACTTCAACATAGATCTCAGAAAGGAAGATATTAGAACATTTTACCTGGAAGACTTTTCTCATGGCTATTAATTTATAGGACAAAAGATAGATTTCATTTTATACTTGATAGACTCACCATCTATAGATGCTTTTCCTTAAGTGATATATAAAATCACTCAGAGGCGGAAAGGATGTGTGTGGGAAGAAGGGGGGATAGGTTGGAGGAGAATGACCTACCATTTACTATTGCCCTCTAGGGCAGAAAAGTGTTGCCTCATATCTTACAGAAAGTTGTCCTTCCGTAGAGTATAACAAATGAGCTCATGGGGAGAAAAGGCTTATCTAAGGGAAATCCCTCTGGTTATATTTACTTGGCATTTTGGGCCAGGCATCATCATTTTGCATTCATAATACTTTATCAACTAAAAGTGGCAAAGAAAGCCCGTCATTTCTTCCTGGTGCCCCTTTTTTGCTAGACGCTACCTACATTATGTAATAATGTCTAGAACAAAGGAATTTTGGAGTCCATGTTTTCTGCTTTTCTCCAAGATAAGTTCATAAGTGATATTTTAAAAGAATGTTTTGTCAGTATCTCATTTGATATTAAACATGATTCAGGAAAACTGATGTTACTTTTTTTTTTTAAATCTCATACCAAGTGATGGCTTAAGATTATGAACAAAACTCTCACACTGTCAACAACAGTGAAAGTCAGCAGACAGAAATGTAATATGGACAATGTTAAGTCCACGGGGAACAAAGACATCTCCTTCTGGGAGATTTGATAAGATCCATATTAGAGAAATGTGTATATTTCAATTAAATTTAGCACACTTACAGTGAACACTGTCTATGTAAAAAATTGATTTCCCACCCTAATTTTTTTCTTAAAGTAAAGGAAAATCTTCAAAATCTGAACATTCTACTAGATGTTGGAAATTCAATTTTAGCAGTGATTTAGCTTCAAAAACATTTTGTTAAGGTTTTCAGTAAGACAAAAAGCTAGAAATGGCTTAGAATAATGAAGCCCCACCACCACTAAATCAGAGAGTTTAAGATACAAAAAATTAAGTGGCATGTTGGTTTCAATATCTTTCCAAATCCGAATTGTCTTTTCTTCTCTAAACAAGCAGCTGAATAGAGAAATGTACATAGAAATCTAGGCTCCATTTATGTAAAACTTGGAATGGTATTATTATGTACTCAAAATGTGCCTACCAGATAAATATATATTTTAATACATCTAAAGACAACTGTGTGTAAGAGACTATAATTAACCCTAATTTGGGTAAGGTGATCAAATGGCCTTCTTTGTGATTGTACTTCTAAGTTGGCATTCATGGAGAACCATAAAATACTCATCTGAAGGCAATCTGCACAATATAAGATGGAAAATATTAAATATTTCTTTTCCATATCAGATTTTTCAAAAATGTGGCATAAATGGAAAAACCCCAATCCATTTTTTTTCACTTTCCAATATACTCTTGTTATAATTGTCAGATAGTATATACAGGCAAATCAAAGGTTTGATCCAGGATGATCATTTTAATATCTGCCACCATGTGGTGAGCACTTACTCTGTGTCAGGGATTTTTCTAGTTTTTAAAAATTCATCATAGTGTTTAATTCCTATAAAAGTTTTATTATGTGGGTGATATCATTCCAATTGTGCAGATGAGATTACTGAAGATTAGATCTCTTACCCAAGTTAATAAAAGGTACAATACTCCTTTGAATCCCGATCTGACCACAAAATCTATGCTAAGTGTTAGGCTCTGTTTCCCAGGATTAATTTGAGATACCTTCCACATTATAGAAACACGTTAATAAATTGCTTTGGTTGATAAATTTAAGAAAATCCTTGATGCGCCCAAAATACAGAAATATGTAATCAGTTTTTGTTTTCAAAGTTGAAGAATTTTTTTAAAGCCAAGAGATCGCCATGTGTTATCTGTTCAGTTTCAACTTATGTTACTTTTTGTTGCACTCCACCTTGTTTCAGAAATGATTTGAGAGGACCAAAATAGATTACTTATTGTTCTTCTGAAATACGTTCCAAGTATCTAATTGCAAGCAGTTCACTTTCAAGTATTCATCAATACTTTTATATACATAGTAAGTCTGCCTTCCTATGTATCTATTGGTGATTCGTACTTTGGTTGCATTACCTGTAATTCTTAAAATATTCTGTTTTTAGAAATCTGGAATTTAAGGTGACTAATATATGGCAATCTTTCATAAAAATAAAGTGTTTCCTCCCAAATACCATCACTTGTGATCAAGAAGAATTGTTTTCTTTCTTTAGAATTAAAGTCAATTTGGAAAATCTTTTTCTATCTTGATTGAAAAGTTGAGTGGTACTTTTAAACTTAACATAGTTTTTGAATCAATAAAATATTAAAGTAATGTGTAATATCGAGGCATAATTTCTCTAAGTGTGTTCACCTTAAAATTTGGAATTTTTAAAAACACACAAAAACATCTCCGAGTTCATTGAAAATATTATACCCTCATGATGTTAGTACTCCTCATTCTGCAGTTGTCCATCCCCCTGCCCTGCCTTCATTTGAGTAATCTGTGAACCCTCAACTTCTGCCAAAGTTAAAAATTAACTCTGTGGTAGCAAAGATGATAACCTCTCACCTAGATTAGAAAAGTGTTTTTATAATATAGGCAAAGTTGTCAACCTCACAAACTACAAGCATAACTCGGTCCTCTAACCATGACAGGCTAGGCTTTGTACATTTGCATGGTATTTTTTTGCTCCCTTTTTTATTATCTCTATTTAAAGCTTTTGAGTTCTTATTTTAGTATACAGCCTAATTTCAATGATGTTAAGTAATACACTATTTGCTATTTTTTTACATCACAATATCATGAACCAAAGAAAATCCCTTTGATTCTTTGCCAAACTATTTCAAGTCCATCTGCTCCAATCTGGGCTTTGTATAATTGAATTTTAGCAATGCATAACTGTAATCCTAATAAGGAAGATTTTTAAAAATCCAAAAGAGAATTTATGTTGTTCTTAAAAAGAAGGGATTGTCAAAGATGTGAGAAGAGGCTTCTCATATCTATAGGTCTCAGATTTTTACAGTTATCTGCTTACCGAGTGTGTTTAGGACATATTTAATAATGGATTCTTCAAATTCAAAAGTTGCTTATTCTCTTTCACAATAATATCATGGAATTAATCCAAGGGCACATGTAATCCAATTGAACTGCCTCTGTTTCTATCATCCAGAAGAACTAATCTGTTTGGGAGCAGATTCTGATTTTCTTCCAATATCCAAATTATCTTATTTCTGCCTGATAAAGTAACTTCTGACTGCCTGTGGAGTCCTTTTTAACAGTGAATACTAGCTTTTTTAGTAGTTAGATATCATCAGGAAGTCTAGATAATATTGTTTTGCTTAAAAACATGAGAGATGTAAATACACATTCTCTTCCTTAAGTGATAGAGTGAAATATATGGATGAAATCATCATGGTCCAACTTTACAGACAAACCTGCAAATGAAAGAATAATATGACATAAATTACTTCATGTCAAAATATTTTAATTTGGATGAAAAGGAGTATAGAAATAAATGATTTTTGTAATTTCAGCTTTTCTATTATGTACAAGTACTAATATCAAGGGATCAATGGACTAAATGATTAAGATTGAAAAATGCTAGTACAATTTTTGACAACTTAATACAAATTGTGTGGTTCCCTATTGCATTAGCTTGTTTTCATTTTTAATAAATTGTCTTCATTTCCAATAACTAGTTCCTTACATTTAATAGGAATATGAAATTTAAGTATGTTTACATTTTATCTAATATTAGATAGGTTGGGCATCTAAATTAATTTATGGTTTTCAACAATGAGAAAAGTTTCACCAAATCTCTGTCCTTTAATTTCTGTCTTTTTTTTTTCAAAGATTACACATTTAGGATTCTTTCCTTCAGTGATCTGGCAAACATGAGTGTTTGAAGTACTGATTGATATAGATGGGGCCAATGAAAATTATGTAGCATGATGATCATTGAGGGATAAGCTTGTTACTATAGCTGGCTTAAGTCCAGGTTATTACTTATCTATTATTTAGTTTCTTCCTTCTCCACTTCCCACCAAACACACACATTAAAAAGATGTTATATCAGGGCACCTGGGGGCACAGTTGGGTGGGTGTTTCGGCTCAGGTGGTATTAGGGTCGTAAGATCAAGCCCCTGGCAGCTTCTGTGTCCAGCATGGAGTCGGCTTGAAAAATTCTCTCTCCCTCTCCCTTTTCTCCCCATCCTGCTCTCTCTCTCTTTCTCTAGAATGAATAAAGAAATAAATCTTAAAAAAAAAAAAATAAGACAGGGCGCCTGGGTGGCTCAGTTGGTTAAGCGACTGCCTTCGGCTCAGGTCATGATCCTGAAGTCCCTGGATCGAGTCCCGCATCAGGCTCCCTACTCGGCAGGGAGTCTGCTTCTCCCTCTGACCCTCCTCCCTCTCATGCTCTCTGTCTCTCATTCTCTCTGTCTCAAATAAATAAATAAAATCTTTAAAAAATAAATAAATAAAACAAAACAAAACGTTATATCACAAGGCTGGATGAATATTTACGGGGTCTCTGGTTGTCTATTTTCCAGCCTTCATTCTGAACCATGTTTAAACTATCAAAGAGACATGAAAATTTATTTTAAAGACTTCTAGAGATTTTACAATATTTGTAAGTAAACTATTCACTTGTCATCAGGAAAATTTTAGTTTTCTCTAATCTAAATGTGAAGTAGCCTTTCTACTCTGTTATCTCTGCTAGAAGGGATGATGAATGGGGACCTACGTGTGGAAAGATTTAGCATGCTGGCTAAGAGCTTGTGCTCTGGATCAAGCAGATCTGGATTCTATTCTTGGTTCTACCACCTACAGTGTGATCATAACAACTGCCTCAACTGAGACAAAGATAATAATAACAGTGTCCACTCAGAAGAGCATTTGGATGATGCACTTAAAGGCCTTGGCACAAAATACATTTTAACTGGTTTCCAACACTTTGGTCATCGGAGTATACTAATGAATCTCTGTCCTCATGGCAGAGACAGTGCTGAATGTTAACCTAGAATCATCTTTCCTTCTTTCACTCAGAGCTTGGCCAAATTACCCAGATGCCCCAGCCTCCCTTACAGTTAAATGAGATCAGGTGATTGAGTTCTAGCCAATGGAATACAGGCATTTCTAGGTCTGACCCATACTCTCCTCAATGCTCTCTGTCATTCACTTAGTGGTCAAATCCTGGAGAAAACACTGAGCAACCAGATGGAAAAAACGAATCCCAGAATGGTGGTGTAGCACAGACTATCTCACTTTCTCTCAAAGACTTGAGACTATGAATTGAACAATGAATAACTTGCAATGTGTTAAATTATCGAGGTTTTAGTATTCTTTGTTTTAGCACTTAGCTTATACTGACAAATACAATCAGCTCCTTTGAATTTTGCCTAAAGTATAAATGGAAATGTAATATATTTCTTCACAGGACATTAAACCATGATTAATGTTAGAACAATTAAATTATAATAATACCTAAGTTTTTAAAAATAATTACTATGTGGCAAGCACTATAATAAACATTTATGTTGATTGTCTTAATTATCACAGAGCATAAGAGGGTGGTATTATTTTTAACCCCATCATTCAGAGTAGTTAATGTAACCACAAATTGATGAAGAAGCTTTGAAAAGTGTCAAAATTTGAAACTGAAATCTAGCTGGTGTCAACAAAGCCTATGATATCACTGAGAATCCACTAGGTTATTCCACTACAGTTTCCCAACCTTTTTTTCATTGTTACTCCCTTAAGGAGCATGTTTAGACATTTTGTTTTCTAATCACCTCTCCATGGAATTTTAATACCAGACACTGTATATATGTTTATATATTATATGCATGTATGCACCTTATACACAAAAAAGTGAGATTTTATTTTGCCCTCAAGAACCAATTTTACATTACTCCCACTGCGAATGCGTATTCTACACATACAAACAATTCCCAAATCTCAAGCAACAAAGGCTATTTCTTGCTATATTGTGAGTCTGCTGGGGGCTCTGCTCTACATCATTCTCATTCCAGGACCTAGTTTGCTGGAGAACCCATTTTCTAAACAAACGGAAAGGCAGAATATGGCTGTTAAATCCTCTGGCTGGAAACAAATGGCCCTATTTCTTATATATTTTATGTTTTGTTGCCAAAGCAAGGCACAAGACCCAGCCATTCACCCTTCACGAACGGCAGAAAGCTGGAAATGTTTGTGAAGCTGCTCTATTTACTATCACACATACCCATCTCCTATAGATGTATTTGCTTTGAAAGGAATTATGTAAATTCATTACACCAATATGGGTTATCACAAATTGAAGAGAAACTCTGTTTGACTATTATATGATTCTGGACTGGGTTGAGTAGTAGTCCCCAAATTCATGTCCACTTATAACCTCAGAATGTAATCTTATTTGGAAATAAGGTCTTTGCAAATGGAATCAAGTTAAAATGAGTTTATAGTGGATTAGGGTAAGCCTTAATCCAATGACTAGTGTCTTTATAAGAAGAGGGTGGGCACCTGGGTGGTTCAGTGGGTTAAGCATCTGACCTTGGTTTCGGCTCAGGTCATGATCTCAGGGTTGTGAGATTGAGCCCTGCCTTGGGCTCCTGCACTGGGCGTGGAGCCTGCTTAAAATTTTCTCTCTCCCACTCCTTCCCTCTAAAGAACAAAACAAAACAAAACAAAACAAAAACAAAAAAAGAAGAAGAAGAAAAGGGAAAGTTAGACACACACAGAAGCCACAGGGAACAGACAGCTATGTAAAGACAATGGCAGAGATTGGTGTTATGCTGCCATTTGATACAAAACGCCTGTGGCTCTCAGACTCTGGAAGAAGCTGGAACGTATTCTTCCCCAGAGCCTTCAGAGGCGCATGGTTTTGCCACACTTTGATTATCTAGCCTCTAGAACTGTAAGAGCAAATTTCTGTTGTTATAAGCCACCAAATTTGTGGTACTGTTTTACAGCAGCCTTAGGAAATTAATATAGCCACTACCTGTTTTAACCAATTCAAAATGGGAACATAACTTTTTAGTTACTAAAGCCAAGTGAAGAGGTACCTGGGTGGGGTAGTCAGTTAAACATCCAACTCTTGATTTCAACTCAGGTCATGATCTCAGGGTCCTGAGATTGAGCCCCAGATCTGGCTCCGTGGTCAGCGGGAAGCCTGCTCGAGATTTTCTCCCTCTGCCCCTCCCCCCACCCTCTTGCACATGCAAGCACTCTCTCTCTCTAAAAGATTTTATTTATCTATTTTAGAAGGAGGTAGGGGCAGAGAGAGGGAAAGAAGCAGACTCCCCGCTGAGTCAGGAGCCCCACAGAAGGCTGGATCCCACTACCCTGAGCTGAAATCAAGAGTCAGATACTTAACCAACTGGGAGCCACCCAGGTGCCCCCATATATAAAATCTTTAAAAATAAAATAAAGCCAAGTGGATAGATGGTAAATTAATAGAGGACTTCGAAAATAATGGTGACATGCATTATATATCTATTTAAATCACAAGTTTATCCTATATGTACATACGCACAAATAGACACATATATATCTAAATTCAAAGAAAACTAAAATTAAAGAAAAATTGAAATTTAAAAAGTTTACTTGAAAAGATCCATTTTAGAATTTCAGAATTGAATGTTAATCTTTAAGATCATCTATCATAATCTCATTATACAGCTCAAGGATAAGATGGCAATTTAATTTAATAATAGACATCTTATTCATAGATTAGTCTTTTAAAATTTATATTAATTTAACCAAGCCAATTTTAGAATTCAGATATTGTCTTTTGTTAATTGTCATTGCAATTGCCAGTGGGTTTCTGATTAAAATCTATTATATACATACTAGCACATTTTAAATTCTTTGTCTAATTAGAATTTTCAAAACAAAAAAGTAACTTTATATCATGAAAATATTAGAAGAAATACTAAAGTTTATTCTACAGTTCTATGTGGAAATATAAATAACAATAGTTGGTCCTGGTTTTATTCTTGTTTGTAACTGAATGCCTCTGCACAGTGCAGTAAAGGCCATCCGAGATCCGGATTTGCACAACTAAGTATGGCAGTGAATAGAAGACTTAAGTCATTTCCTCTGTTGATTTATGGAATGTAGTTTGAGAGAGGGAGAAGGCTTCACTCTCATCATTTGGCAGCTCTCGTTTTAAAATAAAGAATTAGCCAAATCTCAGCTTCTATATCACTAGTCCAGCTCCTCCATCAGTTTTCTTTCTATGTTCTAAAAAACAATGTAATAAATAAAATCTTTTTAAAAAATAAAAAGCAATGTATTCTCCAAATTTAGAAGCTCCCCAAATTACCAAACACATGACCTATCCTGGCAACTTTTTTCATATGTATAGTAGCTCTGGCCTGAGCCAGTCAATCACCATGATCATTAACAAGTAGCCATAAATACACTTACCCCTCACACGAATAAAGATATGGAGCCTCTTACCAAGTTGAAGGAACATAGTTTCATCAGTCTGCTACTTTCGGTCTAAAGCAACATCCCTAATAACAAAGACTGAAATGTATCACAAGCTATTTTATACAGAGAAACATACATAAAATCCAGACCAACTTCATAAATAGATATGCCAATCAATGATCAATGATCAATCCATGCAATAACAGGACTTAGTGCTATGTTTCGCAGCAAAACTTCAGTGTGAAAGGGAGGTGGTGGAAAAAAGAAAGAATTTATCAGTTGTCTTATAGTCACAAAAGTAAAAAAACAAAAATAAAACAAAAACAAAAAAGCAGAAAAGATAGATGTTAGAAGATTTTGGAAAGGAGTAATACATTCCTCAAATTTTCAGCCCCATGAATGGTGGCATGGAGCAGAGTTAGAGGGAAGTGCAAAACCTCATGTGCATAGAACCAGGAAAAAAAAAAATAGATGAGATATCAAAAGGTTTTGTTAAGTTTTTGGAGGACCTAAAACAGATCAGGGACAGGGAAAAAGATTACTCTTTATGAATGACAAAAAAATTTGAGATTTTGAGAAATTAAGTAATGTCAACAAGAGTGCAAAAACAAGAGTGCTGAATCCTGATTGACATCAGAATCCGTTTCATTTCCACTAGGTTGTGCTAATTTAATGTTGATCATTGTTCTCCAGTCATAAAGAGGGTGTGTCAAATATTTTTTTTTCCCCCGAACAATTTTAACTTGAGGGAAACACTGGCGATTAGCAGACGCAGGGATTTCAGAGCAGTTCCTTGTTTATCAATGAAAAGGAATAAGGAAATAAAACAGAAGAAAAGGAAAATAAACGTGGGGGGACAGAAAGGCAGGAAAACGAAGCAGTAGAGATGAGTGTGGATCAGCATGGTTTCTCTAAGATAAAAGCAAGAGAAAGATGGGCAATTTCACTTCTCAGCTTAGTATTCTTCGTTCGGATTTCTTCTACCCACTTCACTTTTGTCTTGCAAGAAAACTGAGATGTGGCCTCCTTAGTTTACTCCACAGGATTTTGAGCCAGCTTAGCTGCAATCCCCACCCCACCCCCACTAAATTAAATCCCCTAGTGGGTCAGAGAGGCGTACTTGACTCATAGCGTTTACCAGAGATCTGAGCCTGACTCTCCACGGTCTTTAAGGGAGCTCTCACCGCTCAGAGGATTATATTAATTGCTGTAGTTCAGTCAAGTACTATGCTCACATAAATGTGGCAAAGATTTTCCTTAACATTCCTGTCATGATAGTGAAAGAGTTAAAGCAACTTAGTGAGTGTCATGTAGCAATTTCCAGCTCAGAATTTGGTTTTACATTGGTTGTTCGATTTACTTTCGCTGCAATGTATGCTCTCTGGGGTGTCCAAAGCGGTAATGTCTGTGTATGCTTTTGCATGAACTTTGGAAGCAACAGATGAGCAATTCAGTCTCGGCCCCTTTCACATACGCAATGTCAGCTTCTTGGAGATGTCACTTTCTGAGTGTTTGGGCCATCAGTCTGACAAGAGACCTAACTGTTTTAGGAGCTTCGGGGGGTTTCTTCCGAACTGTTTCCCTCAGACTGAGATTTCTTTTTGTAATATGATCTTGTCATCACTACTGTCATCAGAAAGACATATAAGGGGGTTATTAACATTATTGTTTGTCAGACTTCTATATTCATTTTCCTTAAAATAGTACTGTCTCAACTGAGGAAGAGAATTATATTTTGCCTTGTCTCCAGAAATGCTTTTAAATTAGAATTGATGTTTGAGCTACATTACTTTTCACTGCTGATGTAATTTAGTTTTTTTATGTGAATGTTTGATAAGTAGCAGTATGACTCTATCTTCTAGTTACAAATCCATTAACCCCCCCCACACACACACAAAAAGCTGTTGCTTTACAACAGTAGCTTTTATGCCAAAGACAAATACCAAAATGTATTATCTTAGTCAAAATGCCTGTGCCTATTCCTGGATAAATCTCCAAGGCATGAGAAACTTACAGTGGTTAGAATAAAGAAGATCGGGGGAAGAAATTATTCATTTGTTCAATCACTCAACAAATTTTTATTGAGTACTCTTACATGCCAGGCTGTAACAGAAATAATGTCGGCTTCATAAACGTACATTGCTTTTCTGGACTTTAGTTCCTTCATCTGTAAAATGAGAAAGCTGGACAAGTGACTTCAAAAGAGTAGTCCCTCCTAAGAACAGATATCTTATTACTTAATTTTGCTCACGTAGAAGGTATTTCCAAGGATTTCAGCTCTTGTATTAATAATTGGGCTTGAGCCCTTTGCAGAAGATAAAGAATCATTGCTTTAAGTGTCAGATTCTGTGAAATAAGATTACTTTGAAAGCTGTGATACGGGGTCGTGTTTATTTTGATAGTCTTTCATTGGTCAATCTGGTCCAATCCTTTATGCTTGTGGTGACGTCCAGCTGTCCAAGTGTTAGCAGTTTTTCTTCAGTGGCAGGTGTAGACTGGAAAGTGTGGTCATCCCTGCTTGCTGGTTCATCTGTTACATTACATATGCATAACGTACCTGTCTTATTCTAATATCACAACCCTCTATTAAAATAAAAGAGGATATCCTTGATATAACACAGCTTATAATGATATATATATATAAATACATATATATATATATCATACCATACATATAACATACCAGTCGATGTTAAGTGGTCTCTAGGGATTCCATTGAGTTACATTATTAAAGCCTATAGGACGGAAGAAAATTATAGTAAACTCTCATGATTAGAATGAGAAAGAGACTTAAGACCAAGCATGAGCATTATGTACATGTCTGTCGTTTGCCTATCTACTTACAATGAACATTTAATTTTGACTGTTGATTTGATTGTGGCGATTGTAGGGAAGGAAAATTTAAAAATAAATAAATCAAAACATTGGGGTGTTCATAGCAGAATTACATCTGCCTGTAGACACTTTTGAAGGCTATTTCTTTATCAGGTACCACTTAAAGCATAAAACTATGTAAAACAGCAAGTTAAAAGCAGCAACAAGGAAAATACCTCTCAAGGAGATGCAGAGATTATGTGGGCATCTTCAGTAAATGCTCCAGGGATTCTTACATGTTAATCCCTAAATACTAAGACTGTAATACCTTCCATTAGCACCCTACCAGCCTATTCTAACACCCCTCGACACAAATGATACCACCCAGGAGATTTTCCCTAAGAGAGTTGTAAAGATTCTTGAGGTTGTTTGCATTTCAAAAGAAATTCACTTAAATCATGAATCTTTTGTCTAACCTTATGTCATTCCCTTTTATGTTCAGTTGGGAGCAATTTGTCTGTTCTTTCAGAAACTTTTGTTAGTTGTCATGTTAACTAAATTTCCAAGTCACTACAGGACATTACTCTGGTTTTGACCTTAGCAATAAATTTATATCTGAATTTGTTATACCAGGAGAACTGAAAAGCTCCCACAAATTTAATTATTGGTGTCACTTGGGACATGTTTGATTGTATCTTAAGATGTAACATCGTAGCAAAACCCTAAATAGAAAGCAACAATTTTGGAGGCATCTTATGAGGTGATGGCAGGTTTAAGAAGTGATTAGTAAAGACAAGTTCAAAATAATAATTAAGGGTTGGAATGTAAATGACATTCATTGATCTAAAATACCTAGTAACAAAAATTAAAAGAAATAATTTTTTCATAATAGTAAAATATTTTGTTAGAGGTTTATGGCCACTTCCTTTCAACATAACCATCACACATTCTAAAGGGAGGAGCTAGCCACCCAGTCTCCTGCCTTTAAAAGAAAGCACACTTAATTAATTTACTGCCAAAGGACAGACCTTCTGTCGTTTCAAAAAAGTCCAAGAGAAAAAACAAAACAAAACAAAACAAAACAGGAAAAGGTCAAACTAGTGGTCATTTCACTAATGCGTCAATGTCTTCACTTTATGGTATTCATACATTCCAAATCATGTCTTTTCCTCTTCCAATATAGTATTCAGTCACAAATTCAAAATAAAGATAGACTTCTGGGACAATAGTTAACACAAGACAATGCTCCAAAATGGCGATACGAAGATTAAGCTTATAACAGCAAATTTGAATTTCTTTTTTCTGTTCTTTTGCTTCATTATTCTTCAAAATGCAATCCATAGCTGGTACATACAGAATCCCCACATCTCCAGCTCTTAGTTATTTCTCTCAGTACGGTGAGAGGCTACAAATTCAACGTTAGCTTCTACTCTAAGTACCCCATTCTCTCTAAACACTGGATCATGGTATCATATATGTTTATGTCCATGGAATACACAGACAGTTTCTTTTTGTAGCTGAGATGACCTCCTGTTTTGTTGGTCCCTGTCCCTCTCCATCAGCTACTCAAACTGCCCGTTTGACTTTCCACACAGTTGTGCTCAGTGCCAGACCTGTTTCTGCACTGACACTAATATTCACAACAATAAACATATAGGGCTTAAAGTCTTTCCATCTGACGTCCCTGAGACTCAAACGTACCCATCCTGCAACTTCTTCCATCTGATCTCCTCTCAAAGATTTCTGAGATAATAATTCGATCGATGCTGAAATATGCAGACAATGCTCTGCCTAACTTAAATTCAGAAATTTAACTGGGCAGGGACATGCTAAATCAATCTGTAGAGTGGTGTTTTGGGGGCAAGGTTGAGAACTTATAGTAACTAAGTGAACACTGTTGGCCTGTGTGTTCCCTCAACATAGAACTGACCTTCTATGCATATATTTGTCATCAGTGTGCATGATATACAGAGAATCTGAATTATTGGTCCTGAAAAAAATGTCATATTAAACACCACATTTTTGTAATTCAAGAGGTTAAATTAAGGTGTCTAATTGTAACTATAAAACATACTGTAGATATTCTTAATTTTCAAAAATATAGATGCCTTTTACTGTGTCATTTTATGCATATTTTGTAATTTAAGTATAATCAGAATATTTCTAAACACTGCTTTGGCTATAGGTATTATAGACTAACAGACTCATTAAAATGAGATGTTAATACTTCGGCCTGAGAATTTCACTAGAATGGGCAGATTTTAATTTTTTCTCTCTAGTTACATGTTTGAAAGAAGTGTTTTAAAATAATTCTGTGTTGATAAGGGGCTAATTAGGGTTTTTTCATACTTGTCTCTAAGAGGCTGAATCCTTTCAACACAGTGTCTAAATTCCTTGAATTCTAAAAATACTGAAACCTTTGACATACAAATGGTTATTAAAATTGTTGTACATCGTGACATTTTAAATCCAATCATAATATATCTCAACTATTTTACAATCTTTTGGAGGCTGTTTGACCTTTTATGACTTTATTTCCTTATCCACTATTTGGTTTACTTTCTAGTACTTTCCTGGAGAGAAAAAAAATGGTTTGTAAAAATATTATTTCTTAAGCCAGTCACAAAAGGACAAACATTGTATGATTTCACTATATGAGGTTCCTCAAGTAATCAGATCCATAGAGACAAAAAGTACAATGTTGGCTGCTGGGGTCTGAGGGAAGGGGAGAATGAGTGGTTATTTAATAGGTACAGAGTTTTGGTTTTGAAAATGGAAAAAGTGCAGGAGATGGATGTTTATGATGGTTGCACAACAATCTAAATGTACTTAATATACTGAACAATACATCTAAAAATCACTAAAATGGTAAATTTTATGTTTTGTTAAAATGATTTAATTTCATTTTATGGTATATTTTTCCACAATTGAAAAAAAAATGTATGAATTTGCATGATTTCTTTGGTAAGTAGATTTTTCCACTGCTTATTATAGAAAATGTTTAAATACTAACCAGTATAAGGATAAAATTTTATATGATTCATCATCTTACCATGCAAGAAATAAGCAATGTTTTCATACATTCCTATTTTCTCTGCATATTGCTTTATAGTTGTGAGTTGTGAGTTTAATATTTATTATTCTGTATTCTGCTTTTCTTCCACATAATATTGTATTAATGTTATTAATTTATTATAACCACCATTTAAGTGGTTTATAATATTATATAATATGGATGCACCATATTTATTTAATATTCCCTTATTATTTGACATTTAGGTTATTTCTAGGATTATTCTTTGTTTCCTTTAATGAACAACACTCACTTGAACATATTTTCTATAAGCCATTGTGCACATTTTTCATTTCTTCATTAGAATTTAAGTGTTTGCTTAAATAGATTGACTTACTGACTCAAAGGACATGAACTTTTTAAGGTTTTAATATGCACTGCAAAGATGCTTCTGAGAAAAACAGAAAAAAAATTACACTCTCACTAGCCATGAATAAGAGTGTCTGTTTCTTTTTTTCTTTTTTTTTTTTTTAAAGATTTTATTTATTTATTTGACAGAGAGAGACACAGCGAGAGAGGGAACACAAGCAGGGGGAGTGGGAGAGGGAGAAGCAGGCTTCCCGCAGAGCAGGGAGCCAGATGTGGGACTCGATCCCAGGACCCTGGGATCATGACCTGAGCTGAAGGCAGTCGCTTAACCAACTGAGCCACCCAGGCGCCCAAGAGTGTCTGTTTCAATAACGCTTTAAAATATAGAAAGTTCTCCCCATCCAAATATTTAATAAATTACTCAGTTCTCAGTTTTTACTGCTTAGTTTGTAGTTTTCTTTTTACATTTAATTGTAAAAATCAAGATGTGTTTTCAATTTTAGTATAATGTGAACATCTCAATTATGTCTCCTGGAACCTATTCAATTTTTATTTATTTATAATTCTTCCTCTTCTTACTTTCGAAAACATCAAAGTATCTTTTAGTAGTTCTAACAATATATTGAAAATGATAATGACTAGAATCAATGATTGTGCTTTATGTTGGCTATGCTAAGCATTTTATATATATGAACTTGATTATTATCCTTTGGATTCTTATTACCAAATCGCCATTACTGTAAATTCCCTTTATTAAATCAACTAGCTAGAAGTGGTAGAACTGTGGTTCAAATCCAAATCTGTCTGAATCTAGGATCCAAAATCTTATCTTTGAGAGACAATACAGAAACATCACTTTATAGAAACCAACTAGTCTCTTTAGATTTGTTTTTCAAAATTTTCCACAGAAATTTGAAACAATCTCTTAGCAAAGTTATAAATACTTGCAGATGAAAGAATCACCCAAAAATCATTTAAAGTGATGAAACTCTCAAAATGGAGGGTCTGTTTGTTTGGACATTCCTCACTGTTTCCTTGCCATGTAACATTTTCCCTCCTGGAATCCCCTGCTTACCATTTCTATTTACCTTCTTCCTTCCAATCCCTTCAAGACCTCTCTGTTTATGAAGAATTTCCTAATATCTTTAAATAACAGAGAACTCTTCTTCCTTTGTAATACTTATTTTGGGGAGCAGTCATTCAAAATTTATCCTAAGCTCTTTGAGGTTCTAGTAGGAACCACTGTTATGTTAGATCAGTGATAGAAGAAAGAAAGACGTTCTATTTTTGGAAGGATGACCTTGTTGGCCAACCACCAACATGGGAAAGGATACCCCTGGTTCAGAGATGGAGAAGGAGAGCTGCTTTTTCTTGGTAATCCAGAATGGCAGAATCAACTATGACAATAGTTGGAGATGCCACCAGATTATCCTTATGTTCCATTAATGTGTATTTTTTAAAAAATCTCTATATTGAGTTTATATATGTTAGAATTAGAATAAATTTAAGATATTGCTCTGAACTGATAAGAGCTTTCCCTCACTGTATACATCATGTTCAGAAGCTTTTCTATATGAAGGCAATATACAGGGCTTGGGCTAGGCTTTCAATATTTTATTAATATAAATAAAAAACAAAACAAAGTTAGGAGATTCAGCCTTATGCCCATAGTATTTTTGATTGTCAGGTACAGTGCAAGTCAAAAAAAAATTGAATATTTATTGAATATTCATTAAAAATTGTGTGAATCACAGCATATATTTAAAAATAAAGTTGGGATCTTCAGATATAAGTCCACAAAAAAAAAAGTGAAATAAATAAAATCATGCAATAATATAGTAAATAATATTAGAATCTTCATGGGTTTATGGTTCTTCCTGATGTGTCTCATTTTTAATTTTGTCTTTTTTTAAGTAAATGATTTACATAAGAGACCTAAAAGTCTTTTTCTAAGGATGGGATGAAATATAATAAAATGTGAATTTTTTTTTTCATTTTGTTTCAGCTTAAGTAACTGTTAAAGAACTAGTTTTATTGAACTAATACTCTAGAATGATTGTGCAAGAAAACCATGTCCAATCTACTTCATATACACTTTAATTTCTTGGGTTCTGATAGCTATTTGATGCTCTCTCTGATGGGGTCAAATAATCTTTTCATAAATCAGTGTGACTTCCCCACTTATTTACTTTATCTTCCTTTTACAGTAGAAGGTTTTCTGTTGTGGTTGTCTTGTTTTTAACTCATTTCCTTTGAATTGAAAAGATGAAAGGTCATAGACACAAAGTCTGATTATTTTTCCACCTAACGGTTTCTGGAATTAGGTGCAAATTCCAAGGCAACATTCTCATGTTTTAATAGCCTTCTTTTGTTGTTTTTTGGTCTAATGTGTTTTTATTTTAGTTCAAAATTCTAGACAAAATAAAGATCTCCTGGTTTGATAATAACATGAGGTAAGATTATTGAGCACATGAGCTGTATAGTAAATTAAATAAGATTGACAGCAGATGTAGCTATGGGCTTTAGAGTAGCTTTAAAGTCTCAGACAATCTATGCTACTGATATCTGATCAAAAGCTTAGTAAATACTGTTTTAATAAATGAAGCTCACTTCATAAAGAAATATATTCTGTCTGAGATTAATAGTTTCCCACTTCCATGCTCCTATAGAACTAAGTTACTCTGAATAAACTTGCTTTCTTTACATTCAAACGTTCTGAGCGTATAGGGTAGCATGGTGCAAGAGAAAAGACATGAAATTTGGAGAGATATGTATGGCCAGATCCCCGCCCTAACACTCCTGGCAGTGCGGCCTTGGACAAAACTCTTGTCTAGGAACCTCAGAGCCTTCACCTAGAGAATGAAGATAGCAATTGCATTGCAGGACTATCGTAAGTATTAGAGGTTGTATTAGATTAAGCGATATGAACATGTCTTGGTAGATTAAAAAGTTCAAATATTGACTATTTCCTATGCTTTGATCTAACACATATGAAGGTAATGTATCGGTTAATGGTATTAACATTACTATCACCAGGAGCTGGACTTACAAAGATAAATGAATATGATGTCATTTTTGGTGGCTGAGAATCTTATATACATATTAAGATAGTGAAAGTGTACTGTCCACAAGCAATAGTAAAGCATTTTTAGTTTTTTTGTTTTTTGTTCTTTTTTTAAAGAAGAGATGCAGGTTTATGTGTGGGTCTAATTCACAGTGGCACCATGATCCGACAAAGCAAATTAATATCAAGTGTAAAACTGTAGGTGAAAACTACATATGAGGACATGGATAGTGAGAGGCAAAATAAATAAGTCAATAAAACCAAATATTAATACCAGATATGGATCAAGTTTAATTTCAAATGTATGAATATGCTGTGCTAACGTGACAAGTCATTTAAACAGGTTTTCCTGTCTTGTTATGTTAAGGTTTTAGTTTCCTGTTATGTTAAGGTAAGGGATCATTGTCTGGTTTTCAAACTGTGGGCTATAGGCTGGGGATAGGGGTGTGATGCTGGAGAACCCCATCTAGGCCCAGCTTAGATAGCCTCTCCCTTCAGTCTTAGCAGGTACGTTTTTAGCATTGTATATATAAGGGGTTCTTAAAAGAAATAAGCTGTTAAAAATGTGGAGACTACTGGCCTATAAGTTTAGCCCCTTCTAACTCTAAAATCCATTGATTTTTATAACTCTACCCAGTATCAACACTGCTAAATGTCATCCCAGAATATAATTTGCATAGAGTTGTTTTAATCGTGGGCAGTTATAGGTTAAGTATTTCTTGATCCTTCAGTGACCTTTTAGGAGGCATTCCAAGAAGACAGAGTAAAAATGGAGTGTTCTCTTAAAAATATCAAAGGCAAGGAAAAGATATAATCACTAATACCGCGTTACATTTCTGTGCTTCCTATAAATCCCTTATGTGTACACAAAAGCCTTTTCATTACAAACTGGTCACAATTTTTAGAAGTGACAGCACTAATAACAACCCCTAAAAGATATTAATCATGTTTAAAGAAAAGAGATTTTGCTTTAGTAAAACATTAGCTAACTCTTATTAAATTGATTTTGGCCTCCTTGGTTAATTGACTTTAAACACTATTTCCTTAGAGCTTTTATGATGAGCTGCACTGGGGGGAAATGACAAGATTTCTCCCGAAATGCTGGCTAGAAATATGTTTCCTTTTTCTCTTAAATGATTATTTTCTTTTTTAGAAGACTTTTTGTAAGTTGAACTTTTAATGTGTAGGAAGGATACAATTGAGAAAGCAAATACCTGAAGTTCATGAGAATTCCTTAGATATTTATGATTAAATAATCTATGATTTGTGATCATATAAATGTGACAAAATTAACAATAGAAACATAATTAATAGAGTGAAAGATTCATTATTCAGCAAAAGTAAGAAAAGTAGGAACAGAAAGGTTGAATAAGTTTCTGCTTATTCATTTAGGTGAGCGTGCTCTCTCTCTCTGTGTCTTTAATGGCCAGTATCAGCCCACAACTCCTTTGCTTGTGTGTGATAATAGAATAAAACTTAGGTGGTCTTTTGACCACCCCCAGTCTCCAGCTGCCCTGATTGTTCCTCCCTTAACAAAACCAGGTCTTTTCTGATCTAGCACCTCGCATTTTTACTGAGCTGGTGTCTCCACAGTTTAAGTAAAGATAGCCGAGTCTGACAGTAAGAACTTCCAACACCACCATGTCATGTTCTCAGGGGTTTCACACCTTAGAAAGTGAGTGTGAAAACTGCTGGGATCTGTATCCCAGGGTAGTCCCATTTGGAGTCACACACTTGTGTGCAGTTCACCTTGTGAGTACCTTGGGCCACTACCTAGTCAAGTGCAGCTGTAGCTGGGGAAAGAATGAAGCCTCCCATCCCTACCCCTCCCCATTGCTATTGTGAGCTTAATCAGAGTTTCACCCCGGTCTTCCAGTGGACAAATTACCTAAGTTGCTTGGGAAAGAGGAATGTCAAATGAAAAAGAAATCCATTAGCTGTTTGTGTAGGGAATCTTGAATAAGAGACGAGGCCAGTTTAGCAGCCCTTAAAAAACTTTTTAATGCTTTAGAGTCTGTCAGACCAAATGTTTATACCCTCTCAGATGCAGGCTCAAAAATAAGGAAAATGAGATTTCACACAATGGTAATCATCCTGAAAGTATTTGGGCAGACGTCACTGGAAAAAAGTAACCATAGAGAAACTAATGTTTATCAAAATACTAAATCTGAGTAACTTATATTATGGAATGTTCTAGGTTAGTGGAAATGCATAAGAATTTTCCACTTTTAGAGACACTGTTCCTAACTATACTCCCTTAATCCCCATAGCCTTTCATATCACAGGACAAGAAAATAATTGAGGCATCTGTGCTAATTAAAATTTGTTTTAACTTTAGGATCTTAAAATAGGTTATATTTACTAAGGATACAGAGATACTACCTTACCCCAAAAGAAAGGAAGCATCAATATGCTTTATCTAGTCTGTTTCTCCCTACAGGTTTCACATCTTTCACTTATGTCTAGACTCTTAAATACATGGGGATTGATGTGCACTATTTCTTGATGCATTTAAGTACTATACAATATTTATTGAAAAAATATGCATATGAGTGCACCCATGAAGCTCAAACTTGTTGTTCTATGGTCAACTGTATTATTATTTTAAACAATATAATTTATATTTAAATACATGATTTGTAAAATAACTTTACATCAAAGTTATATTTGCTTTCTAGACCACATTCTTCTTTGCATCCCACTCTAAGAGTCATGCCTTTGTAATTATAAGCCCAAGTCAATGGGAAAATATAATTCAGTTAATAGAAATTACCTTGACTGCCAATCTTTCAGAAACACATCTATCTTATAAATTAAGGTGTACCTATAATCTAATTTATTTTATCATTATTTTTCTACTTTCCTTTAAAAATATTTCAATTCTTATTAGATTAGTGATGTGATGCCTAGTGATTGCAAATTGTATTATGACACTAATATTGGCTAATGCTTAAAGATAAAAGGATTTTTATAGAAATTTCTACTTCTTTTTCTTAAATGACTGTATCTCCAGTCAACTGTATTTTCTAATTCTTACTTTAACATCTGAGATTAAAATAGAAACATTTCTCCTAAAAAAAAGTGGTGCTGTTAAAGAAACTGAAATCAGATAGTGAAAAGGTATTAGACACAGAAATCTGCAAATGCAAAAGTGGAATTAATAAAAATCTGCCATGCAAAGGGAAATAGAGCTGAACTGGATTTAGGAAGATGCCATAGAAAGTACTCACGGCGGCTGATCATCAGGAGAACTTGAGTTAATTGAAATAAAGATTACCAGGCCAACTCGTAGGCATTTGAATTCAGTATTTCTGGGCTTGGGCCTGAGAACCTGTATTTTAAAAATTTTATCATGAAATTCTGATAATCAGCCAAATTTCATAATCATTGATTTATAAGTTTCCATAAGACCAATTTTGACAGTAAAAGCTTCTCACCTAGTGGTCATCTTATCTTTCTAATCCATCCATATAACTGAAATTCCTATTATCAGGTAACTCTTCAATTTCCAACAAAGCATACATACTGTTTCCAGGAGACTAAATTCACATATGTTATTCAAATTTGTTGGATAGTGTCATAGGATCATGTTACATTTGTTGTTTGTTAACATGAACTTCCCCGAGTTCATACTGAAGTTTCATGACACCTTGAAATGGAAGGCCAACAAAAGAGGTAAGATCACAAAGACAAACTTGGAAATCTCCATTGTTTGGTATTTCTTTGCTCTGAAGTCATACATCTTAACATGGACCATGAGTAATTCTAAGATATACACTGGTAGACCCAGGGATACAGAAAACCACAGCATAAAATGTGCATACTCCTAGAGTATCAAATTTATTTATTTATTGTATTTATATTAAAATGGACACAAATATATTATGAACTAAACATTTTATATGTTCATATATCCCTCATATATATATATGTATATATATGTGTGTGTGTGTGTGTGTATTTATATATATTTGTTCTTAGAGAAGGAGAATACAGTTCAAAGAAATTATAAGAAATTTATAAAAAATTATAAGAAATTATATAAAAATTGCTTTAAATTAATAAAAATTGCTTTAAATTAGTGCTCATATCTCCCTTTTTTTTTAAACAGCATGCCACCAAATGATAAATCAATTCATTATTTTTTAAAAATCTGGGTGAAATATCTTTTGAATGAATTTTCAAAATAAGGGACCTAGCAGGAAACAGATGGCACATTCTCACTGATATTTTGAGGAGAGTTTAAAAGGGATTATTTACAAAAGTTTATGTAAGGCTTAAAGAAAATTGCCCTGGGGCTAGTCACAAGAAGGAGCTATTACCACCCCTAGTCCTAAGAAAGATAGCTATATGGAGATGTCCCTCTGACAGGACTGTAGCCTTTTGTAGAGGGCTAAAGAGATGCAGCCAATTTGGGTCATTAAGTCTAAAAAGGAGTCTGGCAAAAATTCCCAAGTTCATCCTCTCCCTGCTTTACAATCACTTGCAAGTGCCTACCATTGGCCAAACTCAAGTAGAAGCCAAGCTGTTGATGTTGCCCAAATGGATCAGTCTCCCAGGGCATCAAACAGGGTGAAGGGTAGAGATGGATCTTGAGAAGTAAACAGGAAGATACCAACACAGGGAACAAGTCATTTTGATGCTACTACTATGTATACCTATATTGATTTGTATGTACAGATAGCCATTCATTCATTTGACAAATATTTACTGAGGGCCTATTATGGGCAAGGCTCTTGGCTAGGCACTAAAGACATAATAGTGAAGCAAGTACACAATATTCTTACATTCATAGGGCCTTCTGTATGTAAATAGCTAAAGACAGAAAATTTGGGGCGCCTGGGTGGCTCAGTCGTTAAGCGTCTGCCTTTGGCTCAGGTCATGATCCCAGGGTCCTGGGATCGAGCCCCACATCGGGCTCCCTGCTCCGCGGGAAGCCTGCTTCTCCCTCTCACATTCCCCCTGCTTGTGTTCCTGCTCTCGCTATCTCTCTCTCTGTCAAATAAATAAATAAAATTTTTAAAGACAGAAAATTTTAAGTGCAATAGGTTTGATGAAGTATAATGCAGGATGAAAGGTAGAGAGGGGTATAGGTTTCAGTGGTGTTCAAGTTAATAGCTCAAGGGCTGCCTCTGTGAGATACAAGAACCAGCCATGGGATAGTCTGAGGAAGGACCTCTCAGGAAGAAAACAGGGCAAATGGAAATGTCCTCAGACTGGAACAAGTTTGGTGTATGTAAGGAAGAAGACAAAGGGCCAAGAAGGAGCCGGTAAGATGGTGGAGTCTGATGGGAAATAAGATTGGAGGGGCAAGATATGGCCTGCTCACATGGAGAATTGTGGTTTACTATGAAAAGTGTTTCATTATAAGAACAGATGTCTTTGGAGAGTTTTCAGTAGGAGAATTATGATTTGAGTTTTTTACAAGATTGCTCTGACTATTCGTCCTTCAAGAGAAGCAGAAAGCGGTTACAGAACTATTGCAATAGTCCAGGCTAAAGATGTTGGTGGTATGGACTGGTGGTAGGTAGGGAGAGTGAGGACAAGGAGATTCAGCATGTGGGTTTAAAGTCATTCCTATATGTGTATTTCAATTTTATTGAAATCAAACAACTACTATGACTTTTGAATGGTCAAACTCTCCCATCTCCTGTTTCTGAAATCAATCAAGTTCAGTGAAAATGACATAAAATTAAACTTAATAACTGATCCTTTGGGTCAGCTTTCTGATTATGCTTGCATAAACAGTCATTTAATTAAATTAATAAAATTCTGAATTTATACCAATTAAACTTAAAAGCTGAATATATCTGTAAGCCAAGATCTGACTTAGTTATACAAGTGATTTTTTTCATTAGTAATTCTTTGGTAAAGATGTATAACTTGGGAATAAACCTTTCAAAAGTGATTTTATCCTTTGGGGTTCTCTAACTAAACAACATACAAATTTGTGAATACCAGCTGTGGCCAAATGTCATTACCATCATACTGCACTTAAACACTGTTTACAAAATAACTCTGTATTTTAACTATAATTCTTATGCAGTGAATAAATTAAAATTACCAGGAATACAAACAACATTGGATTCGAATTTTTATTTTTTTAATTGTTTAAAAATTGGGTTTGAGTCATCGTTAAAAAATTTACCTTAACTTTTAAATAAGTGAGTTTGGTTAACAGTGATTTACTCAAAGAAAAAAATCAACTCAGATCCTCAATGAATTTTCTCAGTATTTTAGTGAATTATTGGTAGAGTGAGGACAAGTAATCACAAACTCTGAATTTAACATTAATGGTAATAACAATAGTAACCATTATAGTGTTTATTATGAATCAGTTACTGTGATAAATCCTTTAAACAGGTTATATTGCTTAATTCTACATTTTGAAGTCTTAATTTATTCTTATTGGACAGATGAAGAAACTGAGCACACAGAAATATGCTTCAGTGTCCCTACTGCTATTTTTTTATTATGTTATGTTAATCACCATACATTACATCACTAGTTTTTGATGTAGTGTTCCATGATTCATTGTTTGCGTATAACCCGCAGTGCTCCATTCAGTACATGCCCTCTTTAATACCCATCACCAGGCTAACCCATCCCCCCACCTGCCTCCCCTCTAGAGCCCTCAGTTTGTTTCTCAGGGTCCATAGTCTCTCATGGTTCATCTCCCCCTCTGATTTCCCCCCTTCATACTGCTGATTTTATTATAATGCATTTATTCTCATTTTTCAATGGTTAACATCAACAGAGTAGGAAAATAGTAAGTGAACAATAGTTTATACATCTACTCAGCAAATATTTATTGAGCCGTTACTTCATTTCATACATAATTTCAGGTGCTAGTGATAAAGTAGTGAACAAAATGAGAAAAAAAAAGTCTCAAATTTTGTAGAGTTTCCCCATTTAAGGCCTTTAAATTTTCTGTTTAGTTTTTATTGTGCTTTCGTTCTGGATGATTTTTTTTTAAAGATTTTATTTATTTATTTGAGAGAGAGAGAATGAGAGAGAGAGAGCACATGAGAGGGGGGAGGGTCAGAGGGAGAAGCAGACCCCCTGCCGAGCAAGGAGCCCGACATGGGACTCGATCCCGGGACTCCAGGATCACGACCTGAGCCGAAGGCAGTCGCTTAACCAACTGAGCCACTCAGGCGCCCTCGTTCTGGATGATTTTAAGCAAACCTGAAGCAAGGCTCTAAGATTCATGTCTCAACAGATTTTTCCAATTCTATACCTCTAGCCTAGATAGGAGAGACCTAAAAATAAAAGGAACAAGTGCTTTTCATAAATGATGAGCAACTTTCTATGGTTTATGTTGTTTAGCCTATTCTTTTGTCATTAGTTTCCAGAGTAGGCTTCCCTATGCTTTATGTCCTTTGAAATCATGGGCAGAGGGTTTGTCTGTTTTATGAATTACTATAACTTCAGTGCCTAGAGATGTTAGCTCATCTTTGGTAATAACTGCTAACAACTTTTTTCTAGACACCCTCTGTGTTTTCTGCATATATGACTCACCATCTTATTAGGTACAAAGTGGGTAAAGTTATAATCAAATGTGTCCTTTTTTTATGTGGCTCAATCAATAGAATTATCATTCTCCCAATTGCAAAGGAAAGAAATTTGGAATTAGAATTGACATATATCTCCCTCACTTCATCTAACAATTAGGTTATGACCTAATTAGTCAACGACTATGTACATTTTACCACTTTTATCTGTAATTCCTTCGGAATATACATCAGTTACATACATACATGTAGCAATGAGAATAATCATATGGGGATGCTATAAATGATTTCTCTCAGAAAGAAAATCAGTTTCTATATATGGATACTGTTCTCAAATGAAAAGATATTGCTCTCCCTCTTTCTTATATTTATGGTCTCAATCGATTATTTTGTAACACCAATTGTGCAAAAACTATGTTTAATTTAATTTGGATTTGGGGTTTGTTCTAGATTATACATTCAGCAAGCCAAACTTTCCCACTATTTTTATTTTTGGAAAAAAAATCATAGAGTTATATTCTTAAAACACAATGATGCTAATAATTTTGATACAGTGTGCTTGAAGCACCAGGAACTTGAATTTAATTTTTCTGATAGTTTCTAGATGGGAAAAAAACAAACTATGAAAAGAAATTTTAAACATTTGTAATTTTAGCATCAAACATATATTCTGATAATAATATATATCAGACTGGATTAAATAATGCAATGTTCAAGTCCATTTAAAATAATAATGTTTTGCATAATTTCTTAGCTACTAAAAAATTAACATTCAAATCTAAATTAATGAAGCCTTTTTGGAGAGTAACTTTAGAACTGACTAAAATTGTTTAAAAAAATGTATTTACTTAGACCCAGTGATTTCCCTTTTAGGAATTATAGAAATGTATCTCACATACATGCTTAAGATGTACATACAAAATGCTGCAGGACTTTTTTGCAATAAAGAAAATTAGACCCAACTTAAAATCCAGAGGTACAGAAATTGGTAAGTTATGATATGTCCATAATATGAAATACGCTGCAGCTACTTAAAAACTGTAGCATATTTATATATGCTAGCATGAAAATATTTTGAAGACTTTTTAAAAAAAGCAACTTTCAGAATATTATCTTTAGTAAAATCCCTATTTGTTTAATAAAATAAGCTGTGCTTCTATGTGTGTAAGTAAATGCAGAGAATATGGACAGAAAAGAGACCTATCAAAATTGGACTGAGGCTCAGTCTCTGAGAAATGTAGTTGGAATGATGGATGATATGAAGATAGATGGTCATAATTTTAACATTTTATATAATTGAAAATCTGGTGGGAAAAAAAGAAAAGTATATAATGAAAGTAAAATAAGCATGGTCATGTATTGATTTTTTAATGAATTCATAATTATCACCTGAATTAATAAATTCATGTGTGATAGCTTGGTTATATAAAATATTAACAGTTATAAAAATCACATATTTTAGCAAAGAATTTGAATCGGAGTAGATTTCCTCATTCCAGCTTTTCAAGGACAGTAGTCCCTCTCATCTGCCCTTCACTTTCTACAGTTTGTTACCCAAGGTCAACTGTGGTCTGGAAGTAGATGATCCTCCTTCTGACATTGTCAAAAGGTCAGTGGTAGCTTAACGCTAAGTCACAATACTTATGTCATTCACCTCATTTCATCTCATTACATAAGCATTTTATCACTTCACATCATCACAAGAAGGGTGAGTACAGTACAATAAGATATTTTAAGAGAGAGAGAGGCCACATTCACATAACTCTTATTATAATATGTTGTCATAATTGTTCTATTTATTATTAGTTATTGTTGTTAATCTCCTACTATGCCTAATTGATAAATTAAACTTTATCATAGATATGTATGTATAGGAAAAAAACAGTACGTATAGGGTTTGGTACTATCCATGGTTTCAGGCATCCACGGCGGGTCTTAGAATGTATTCCCTGCAGATAAGAGCGGGCTACTGTATCAACTGAAAGAAAACTAACCCCACTTTCATCAACATGGCTCTTCTAGCCACTAACTGTAAATTCTGTCGCCTCATAAAAGCCATACATGTTGACTAAAGAAAGTATGGTTTCTATTTTTGGATCTTGAATTAATTCTTATTACCTTGCTTGGAAACTATTGCTTTAAAGTTTCAATAGATTAAGGTACAAATTCCCTTTGACCTTTCACTTAATCTCCATATATTTTCCTCATTGTTCCTAAGCAAGCTATATTAACTTTTTGATCTTTTTCTTAAGTAATGAAGACCTTACAATAATTATTAACTACACTTCTTTTATATTTATTAACATCTCCCTTTTGATTTTTATAATTTCCTTTAATATTTTATCATGTATGCATTTGTCATTATATCAGTTTTATGATTTTACTTTAAAACTTTATACTTCCTTTATTTTTTATTCTCTTATGTCTAGGATTTAAACCTCCAAAGTAGTTTCTCTAAATTTCATTTTTTTTTTCTTACTATAGAGCAATGGTAATAAATATTTTAAGAGTGCATTATCATTTATAAGGTACATTCTTTTTTTTTTAAAGATTTTATTTATTTATTTGACAGAGAGAGACACAGCGAGAAAGGGAACACAAGCAGGAGGAGTGGGAGAGGGAGAAGCAGGTTTCCCGCGGAGCAGGGAGCCCGATGCGGGGCTCGATCCCAGGACTCTGGGATCATGACCTGAGCCGAAGGCAGACGCTTAACGACTGAGCCACCCAGGCGCCCCTATAAGGTACATTCTTAGACATCGTCATGGAATAAGTTTACTAGTCCTATCAAATAGTTATTCTTAAAAACAAACCAAAACAAAACAAAAAACCCCACCACCACCACCACAACAAAAAACATAATAAAACACTAATATTCAGAGAAATCAAGAGACTTGTGTACAATTTACAAAAAGAAAACTAAGACTCAGATTCAGAGAAATCATTAGACATGAACTTGATTACAGTCAGTAAGTAGCAAATTGGGATTATTTTAATCTAAATCACTTCCTCCATTTCTATTCTTTAAGATTTATTTATTAATTTTAGAGAAGTGGGGGGGCCAGAGGAAGAGAGAGAATCTCAAGTAGACTCTCCCCTGAGCGTGGAGCCTGGCTCCGGGCTCCATCTCACGACCCTGAGGTCATGACCTGAGCTGAAATCAAGAGTCAGACACTTAACCAACTGAGCCACCCAGGTGCCTCTCTTCGTTTCTTTTTTTCCTCCATCACATTGTGTGACTTTTTTCTTCCTGATTTCCTCTTGTTGTCACTTTCACAGGTATTTTTCTAAAATAACTTTAAAAGTCTTACATACTGTCACATTTCTCCTACTTTCCTTTAGTTCCCCTCAAACTTGAATTCACATCAGAACTTTTCAGGGAGATTTTAAAATTACACAGCTTTCTTGAACCCATACATACATACACATACACACACATGCACACATATTCTGCTATTCATTTTCCATCATCATTTGGCCAGTGTGTAAGTCACTGGTGTCTCTCTTTGATTTCTGTATTTCTATCAATTCCATACATAGTCCTGATTGGACAATACTCGAATTTTAAAGGTATAGTGAATCCTTGACCATCATAACAGAACAGGCTATTGTGTCCAGCAATCATGTCCTATCCACAGGACATCTGAACTTTTTTTTTCTTAAGATTGTTTTCCTATAAGCCATACCTCATGGTGAGTTGTTTTTGTCAAAAAGGGAAAACACCTGAACAATCCCATTTTTAATCACACCTTAATTCTCATAATCTCCTTTGTAGTATCTAAGTAGTACCCACCCCTCCTTTGTATCTAAGAAGAGCTTCCTTATATAGTTAAGTGAGGGGCCAGAATGACTGATTATGTAAATTAGCCTTCCTAGTTTATCTTTAGGTAGGGTGGTAGCCATCTTTTTTTGATGATCTTTTTTCCTTTTAAACTTACACTGCTGGACCCATCGATAACCACTGTTGAAACTGCAATGTGAGGGCACCTGGGTGGCTTAGTTGGTTAAGCAACTGCCTTCGGCTCAGGTCATGATTCTGGAGTCCTGGGATCGAGTCCCGCATTGGGCTCCCTGCTCAGCGGGGAGTCTTCTTCTTCCTCTGACCCTCCCCTTCTCATGCTCTCAATCTCTCTCTCTCTCAAATAAATAAATAAAATCTTTAAAAAAAGAAACTGCAATGTGATATGGTGCCTGAGATGTAACAAGCACTTTTCTGAAACCATGAGCAAATTTTTATGGCATAGGTTAAATTATTCTGCTATCATTATTTCCAGAATAAGCTTCCTTATGATTCATATCCTTAGAGATCGTGAATAGAGATTTTGTCTGTTTTATTAATTACTATAACTTTAGTGTCTAGAAATATTCCTGGCTAATCTTTGGTTGTAACTGTTAACAACCTTCTCAGATTGCTCATGTTTGGGTGACTACGGAAGTGACTGTTCTCACCTTTTATGTGGTTAAAGATTAACTAATAGTGAAAAGAGCCTGAGAAAATTTCGCAAGAAAATATATTTACAATCCAAGTAAAGCTATTCTGATTTTCTTACATAATATATAGTAGAAGGTTATAGTTTTCAAGAAAAGCATCTAGTCTAATAATTGACTCATTAAAAGATAAAAATTTGAGAAACCACTGAGTTCTTTGAAGGACAAAGAGACAGAATATTTGGTAGATATTCAAGTTTTGTGTAAAGAAGGTTCCAATTAGAAGAGAAATGATTCTGTTCTTTTTTATGGTATAATCTTCTTTAAGAATCTGAGGGTATGACAGCTATGGAAAGCACATTCACATTCTTGGTCAAATTTCCTCAGAATCATATACACAAACCATAAATAATCTACTATCATGATAGAATCAACAACATCAGACAGCTAATCCATTAGTTGCTAGTCCAGCCTCCTTTCAGCTTTCTGCTGTCATTTATGTCATTCTTATTTTGTTTCCTTAACCTTATAAAGCACACTTTTTATTAGCCTTCATAGAGGATACATATACATATAAATGCCTTTGTTGAAACAAAGCTCTTTTCTTTTCCACCTAGCTTATCAACATTGTCAAAATATAAAATCCATTGAACAACAAATAAAATTAATCAGTACTGAATGGTACCTGCCTTTACAGTATAAACCCATTTTTTTAAAAAATAGTTATTTATCCATTTGAGAGATAGAGAGCATGAGTGAAGGGAGGAACAGAAGGAGAGGGAGACAAGCAGACTCCTCGCTGAGCCGGGAGCCCAACGTGGGGCTCCTTCCCAGGATCCCAAGGTCATGACCTGAGCCGAAACTAAGAGGCAGACGCTCAACTGACTGAGCACCCAGGTGCCCCAACATAAACCCATTTTACTTATAAAATATATCGAATAACAAATATAAGGAATGTATGCCCAACAAATAGGACACTACTCTCACTTAACAGGATAATAGGGCGTGTCCAATCTGTTCCAGAATCCATGGTTGGTGCTGTCACTACAAATGTAAAGAAGACATGGGCTCTGTCTTCAAGAAGCTCCTGGAGAGGTTAGAAGCAAATTCTGTCGTCAAATACTTAAAATGCAGTGTCAGACACCAAAGAAGGGCAGTTAGAAAGTGCGTCCCAGTAGGGATGCCATTTGAATGGAGAGAGGTTTGATAAGATATGGGCAATGGGAAGGAATTTGCAGTTAATGGGAAAAGCCTATGCAAAATGCATGATATTTGGGGGAAATGTTGCCCCTAAAAATGTACAAGATGAGGATTGCAGAATAAGAGGGCTGGAAAAGCTGCTAAAGTAGGTAGAAATCTACAAAAAGCAAAGTTTCTGTCATCACCATGATGTTACATTAGGTAATCATCTGCAAAATATCTGAAGAAACAAATATCAGTACCAAAACATTTTACTAAAGGCAAAGAGTCTATAAATGGGGCTTTCTTCCGACTTTTGCCACCATTCTCTCAGTAATCAGTCTGGTCCCAAAAGAATCAATGAGAACTTTGATGATAAGCAGTTTTCAACTGAATTCAGACATTTGGTTTAGATTGGTTCCCTGGATAAGTTAGAAATACCATAGACATTGTATAGCTCCAGGCTAATGATTGACCTAACCAGAGTTCCTATTTTCAGAGGGAGTAAAATGTGGAAGTAAGTATACCTTCAATTACAGTCCCTCCTACTTTAAATCCTGAACTATTACTCAACTAGATGCCAGCAAGGAACAAAGAACTAAAAGCTGAAACCATTGTTGCCTACAGATTTTCTTTATATCCTTTTTTCTTTATTTTATACCATTGGCTGAATTACAAGCCACAAAGCTTGTTCTGATATTTAAGAAGCCAACCCAAAGAGCTATGAAGATTTTATTAATGTCAATAGCCATTAAGTCCCAAGGTTTCTAAAAAGTTTAACATGACAACAATAGAATCCTGTTATTGAGGCACACTTTTGAAGTGTCCAGAGTTTATTACATAGGAATATACATATTCAAAGTAATTATCTCTGACTCAGATAAGAATTTAAACTTTACAAAGATTTTTAAAAGCTGGTTTATCAGCTGAAACACAATTAAAGAAGTGAATGTGTATTTCTATGAAAACACGATTTTAAGCGTGTGGCTGTATATTCTGGGGCTGTCAAGTTCATAATGAATGGCTAACGGATCAGCCAGTTAGATAAATTCTTGGCTGAGAGAGAAAAGACACATTTCACAATGTTCCCAGGAAAGATCCTCTAGATCTGATTTAAGAATCCCCATCTCTAGAATGCCTGCTCTGAAGTTAGTCTAACTGGGTGGAGAAGTGGCTTGAAAAAGAGCAAAGACTGATGGTAATAATAATTGTTCTGTTGTTGTTGAGCATTTAGTATTTGCAACATACTTTTGTAACTATTTAACAAGTACTATCTCATCTATTCTCACAGCACTGTGAGTTAGGTAACATCATTAAAGTGTTCCCCTGAAAGAAATTTCTTATTTTGTTGCCCCTCTGTATTACTCCTCGATATGGACATCTCTTGCTCCCATGTACCCCCAGCTGTAGAGACAGTAATTATCATAGGATTGATGTGTTCCTGGAACTGTAGAAGTAATGTACTGATTCTTAGTTCATAGAGGATATTGCTTCTAAGCCAGGTAAGGAACTATAGAGGTGCTACAGAACAAAGAACATTTATTCAGCATCTACCATATTCACAGGTTCATAGAGAAAAATATTAGACACTCTCTCCATGGAGATGAAAAGTAGAGAATAATATAGTCAATATACTCAAGGGTGAGGTTGCTTTCTCCTTCTATTTTAATTCATGGTTACACAATACAAGATTCTTAGGGGATATTTCCATTCATCTACCTTAATCGCAAATGCCTGGACATACAGGCATTTGTCAGAATGCTTTGATCTTGTCATTAAACCTGAATGTTTTAGTTTTATTTTAAAAAAGATTTTATTTATTTATTTGACAAAGAGAGACACAGCAAGAGAGGGAGCACAAGCAGAGGAAGTGGGAGAAGGAGAAGCAGGCTTCCCGCTGAGTAGGGAGCCCGATGAGGGGCTCGATCTCAGGACCTTGGGATCATGACCTGAGCTGAAGGCAGACGCTTAATGAATGAGCCACCCAGGCGCCCCAAACATGAATGTTTGAGTAGATATTTCCCTCCTCCTTTTTTTTTTTCTTAAAGTAAGCTCTATGCCCAACATGGGGCTTGAACTCACAACCCCTAGATCAAGAGTTACATGCTCCATCGACTGAGCCGGCCAGGCGCCCCTCCCTCCTCCTTTAATATTTATTCTGGACATGTACTAAGTAAATATTATTGTACTATTTCTTTGGCTTTCATGGGTGTGCCAGATCAAAAAGAAAAACATTAAAAGGTAACATAAACTGCAACTAAATTAATAATTATCTATGGGTTGGATTTAGAGACTGAGACAAAAAGATAGCACTGAAGATTAAAATCCAAATTGAAGTCCTTTGCCAGTGTTTAGACAAGAGTAGAAACTTCAAAGCTGAAATGAAGTCTTATATTTGTGTTAGGTCTTCTTAGAAATTAAAGATGTCCCCTTTCCACATAATGTTGTAAGTAGAATTATGTCTATCTTATTATTTTAGTATTAATGGACTTTTGAATATTTTCAGCTACTTTAATAAAGCATCAGTTTTGGAATTTCAAATAATTATTTGTGATTATAAAATAGATGATCCAGAATATGACAAATATTTTAATACAAATAATGCATTATCAATATAATTCACATCTTTTTTTTTTAAAGATTTTATTTATTTATTTGGCAGAGAAAGAGAGAGAGCGCACACACACAAGCAGGGGGAGCAGCAGAGGGAGAGGGAGAAGCAGGCTCCCCGCTGAGTAGGGAGACCGATGCGGGACTCGATCCCAGATGCTTAACCAACTGAGCCAGCCAGGCACCCCTAATTCACATCTTTAAATAGAGCCAGAGTCCTTAAGATTTGGATTTTGGAACTATATAAGTGTTAGGATAAAATGTTCAAAGAAAGAAACATTTTATTTGATGTGTAAATTAATGCCTATACTAATTACATTAATAAATTTAGATTTAATTTGTCAAATCCCATAATATGGGATATAAAGGTCATTCTAAGAGCTGAAAGTGATAATCTAAGGACAAATAAAACAAATAATCTAAGGACAAATAAAGCATTAATTTGAACAGTAAGAAACTTAGAACCTATAATGTTAGTGTGGTTGAAAGGTAAAATTCATTTTAAGAAAACGAATTCATGCATGATAATTAGTAATACAGGATTTATATGTATTTCTGCAGATGTATTTACCATACTCTCTCCAATGACATAATATATTTGAAATGCTTTCAATCACTTACAAAATTCTCACTGATGTTCAGTTTTGTGCTAGACATTATGCTAGAATTAAGTAGGTGGGAAGAACACCAAAGAAGACAGGATCACTAACACTGAGTAGGAACCAGGAAGATGGTCACACACGTGTGTACAACAAAACATATTAAGCACCAGTGTTTTTGGAGCAAAAAGACAGCAGTAATTTTATAGTTCTACAACTGTTAGCTCATTCAGGATTAGAAACATGTTCATAATGACATTACTGTTTGAGTTTGACATTAGGAGGGACCCCTTTACCCACGCATAAAAAGTCTTGGCGCCAGTAGCCTATTTGAAACTCTGGCGGAGAAGAATCATAAATTTGAAACAGGATGGGGTTTATCATGTCCCTGTGAAATTCAGAAGTTACAAATTTCACCATTTAGAAGACCTCAAAAATCCCCTTTGAAAATCCCCTCTCAAAACCCCCTCTGCTTGGGTTGCCAGTGCTTATCCATCATTGACGATGTCTGAAAAGATCTCCTGATCTTAGAATATGAATCATATTTATACTGTGGCTTGAGATATTTCCATTGTGATGCTCACAATTCTTTTTTATATTTATGGAATGGCACGTCAATCTGTTGCAAATTCAGAGCATATGTTCACCAGTGACAAGAACCAGAAGAATGCCATACATTTTATGAACTGTTAATAAGTCCGTAAACTGATTGTTTGGTAGCCAAAACTCGGCTACTACTGGCATTAGCCGACATTCCAATTTTGATTTCTGCTTGAAAATGAGTCTGTTCTAAAGTAAGAGCTCTGCTCTTGACCTACTTTTGCTCAAAGTAGTATCAGATTTCATTTATGGAACGTAATTGTAGGAAGAAAAAGAAGTGGGGCGGCACTGTTGCTCCTTTGTTCTTAGGTGAAGCCAGCATCCTCTGTTTTAGATCTTGTGCTCATTCTAGAAAGTTAGCAGGCACACAGTGTCTGTTGGGTAAACTTGTCAAACCTAATCCTGGCTTTTAAATCTATGGTGCTGAAATGGATAGATTAACACAGATAGCATGTCAGGTCAGGTTTTGGAGAGTACTTCTGCATCTAAAGCAATCCATTATTCAGAAATTATAAACGTATATAACAAATGAGATAGTATTTGCAAATGTACTTTTAATCTAAAAAGCGCGTCCATTTGAGTGAGATTTATTTTAATATCATTTCTTAATATCATTCTGGTTTTTGGGCGCCTGGGTGGCTCAGTCGGTTAAGCGACTGCCTTCGGCTCGGGTCATGATCCTGGAGTCCCGGGATCGAGGCCCGCATCGGGCTCCCTGCTCAGCGGGGGGTCTGCTTCTCCCTCTGACCCCCCTCCCTCTCGTGCTCTCTGTCTCTCGTTCTCTCTCGCAAATAAATAAATAAAAAATCTTAAAAAAAAAAAAAATATCATTCTGGTTTTTTTTTTTTCAGTTTCCATCCCTGATTCCACTTCTTTACATTCAAGATACCTTTCTCAGCAGATCAGTGTTATCATTAACAAATGTCTATCAATTATCTACTACATTCCAAGTTCTGTTTCAATAACTGTGCATATAAAAATATGTAAGACATGATCCCTCTCCTTTAGGTTTTTTTTCTATCACCTAGAGTTCATATTTGCTTTGGGCTCATTCTTGGTGCTGTACATGCTATGAGATTAACAAATGCATACGGATTTTATTACCCATTGTGGTATGATACAGAGTATTTTCGCTGCCTGAAAAATCCTTTGTGCCCAGCCTATTCACCCTTCCATTCCCTCAAACACCTGGCTGGGGGAATTTTAAAACATCTAAAGAGGCCAACCATAAGGGGAAAAGTAACTAAAAATATCAGCGATCCATAAATAAGTTCCTAATGAATGTTTGCAAACATCAATACTGAAAGTTTTGGGAAGAAGGAATGACCACTCTGGCTTGAAATGACCAGCTAAGGCATATTTTAAGTGAAACTTAACAGGAGAGGCAGGACCTTGAATAAATACAGACATAGAGGAAAAGATGTTCAGACTGGAACACTGGCAAAGCCGGGGGGGAGGGGGTACTCTGGAGATAGGGTATGTATATGGTAGGTCTTTGGCATTTAATATTTGCTGTTTTAATAATTCTTATTGGACCCAAAGACCTTTAGTGACCTAACAGGAACATGTCATATATTTGACAGGGGGACAATGGTTGAGAAAGTCCATCCACATCTGACTAGAGTTCATGTGTGAAAAAACTCTTTCTCAGTGGCTTATTTCTATGGGAGGATTCTTAAAGGTCGGGGGTAGTATTTTTAGCCAAAAATCAAAGATTGATACTTTTTCTTCTCTCTCTCTCTCTCTCTGTCTCTCTCAGTGGACATTAATAAGCCCATCTTGCCCCAGGTCGAAGCATAACATAAAGGAAGAATAAAATAAGTCTGGAAATGTTGAGAGTTATATAGATTGCCAGAAATCTAGCAGGAAGTACATATTGAGTGCCTACTATGTATTATATTTTGTGCTAGTTGAGGCAAAGGATACAAAAGCAGTGAAATTTAGCTGTATCTTCAAGTTTACCAATACCTAAAGGAAACAGTGCATGACCCAGAACACACAGGTATATATGTTTGTTTGTTTGTTTTTTTTTTTTAAGATTTTATTTATTTGAGAGCGAGAATGAGAGACAGCATGAGAGGGAGGAGGGTCAGAGGGAGAAGCAGGCTCCCTGCCGAGCAGGGAGCCCAATGCGGGACTCGATCCCGGGACTCCAGGATCATGACCTGAGCCGAAGGCAGTTGCTTAACCAACTGAGCCACCCAGGCGCCCTATATGTTTTGA
Organism: Neomonachus schauinslandi; assembly: GCF_002201575.2. NCBI lineage: Eukaryota > Metazoa > Chordata > Mammalia > Carnivora > Phocidae > Neomonachus > Neomonachus schauinslandi. Next base: position 29,492,115 of record NC_058403.1, on the reverse strand, counting down.
TAGTGAATTGGAAAGCACATACTGAAAATGCTGAAGGTCAGGACTGAAATAAGGCCTGCCTTAGGAGCCTTCACACTGGCAGAAAGCGTACAACTCTTCAAAAATGTATTTCATACAAATCTCAGGGGCTCCTCACGTATGTTATCAGTCTTGACACACATTTCTTGCTAAAATGTGGGTCTTTTCTGTTTTTAGTCAAGAACTGGAATTCCTGTAATTATTACTAGAGGGAATACCATTAACTAGAATACAGTTTCTCCAGGGAATAAAATAAGAATGACATTTCGAAACTATATAATGTTATTTTAACAAGGAGTCATTTGACAAAAGCATTTGGCTCTGCTAAGTTGTAAAGACATAGGTTTAAAAAAAAGTGTAAATAACAGTGGACACATTTTTCATTTTAAGTTAAAGGGCACTGTTATCTGGAGTAAGGGTCTTATAGGTACCCCCACTTATCTCAGAGGGTTATTGACTTTATTAGTGGTAACCTCAACGGCACTCTTGAACTCACACATGGTCAGATGGAGAGCCACTCGGGCTGTGGGCGACCGTGCCAATCCCAAGTCTGAGCAGAGAACCAGAAGTATTTCACAACAAATAAATAGGTGTTTGGGATCATCACCCATTTTGCAGTAAAAATCTTCTCTGTTCCATTAGTAGATGATTATAGATGTACTCCATATGCAACATTATCATTTGGAGCAGTACTCCTAAGCACAAAACACAGAAAATCTTGTGGATGTGGACTAATTTGGAGGGAGGCCAGTACTAACTTTAACACAGTGTCATTGATTTTGAATATAAATATTAATTTGAGCTAAGAGCTAATTAAATACTTATAAGTTGAAATCTTGCTGGGACTGCTTCAATAAATAGAATAAGTTTATTAAGGTCATTTAAAAACTGTTTTATTAAGCAAATAAAAATGTTTCCTACAATCAGGCTTACACCCTCAATATTCTTGGCAAATCTTCCTGCAGTGTGTGAGAAGGTGCATTTAATTCAAACCTTCCAAAGAATTGCCAGTATGTTGGCTTCATTAATCACCAAACTGCCTAGGCATGAAAATTAGTCATAGGCTCGTTGTGCACTCACTAGAGAATATCAAGATGTGAAGGGTTTTAATACTCAATTGCATAACTTTTTCCCTAAAAGGAAGTACGATTTATTTAAAATAACTACTATGCACAGTATGTTATGAACCTCAGTTTCCATACCTATTAATTGTGATTAATAATATTTGTCCTACTGATTATTTTTTTATCATGTTATGTTAATCACCATACATTAAATCATTAGTTTTTGATTGTCCTACTGATTATGTAGGATTACATATATATTATTTTTGTCATGCAAGGATTAAATATATGTGTAAGTTTCCTTTGAAACTTTATGAAGTACCAGATGGAAGTTAAGCATTGTTCATATTGTCTGAGACTATGTTTTTTGACTTTACATTTTCAGTCATCCAGATTTCTTGAAAATACCTTCAATTTCTCTTGCTCTCCCTCTCATCCTGGGTTAATATCTGTACAATCTAGCTGAGTCTTTCTGTTTCCTACTTTCCTTCTTTCCCTCCCTTCCTCCTTCCCTTCCTCCCTACATTCCTTCTTGCATGCAGCAATTCAGAATGTGGCCAAATATAGCTTATAGAGCCTCCTTTAAAGACTGTTGTAAATAGTTATCATATTAATTCCTTATTGTGCTCATTTATTTACATCTAATGTAAAAATAAATGTCAGCCTTATGCTCAAATTATTCCTAATTATAAATTAATGAAAACTCTACCTATATTAGCATCTGGGATAGATTCGACAGTAACATTTTCAAATTTAAAAAATGGGACTTATTGATTAAAATAAGGTTTTGCCAAATCAGGCTGTGTTTTTATTATGTTGCTCACTGTAACATTGTTTAGTTTTTGACGAAATATAGAAATTTTAGTACATTTTTGTGGTTTATGGGATGGCGAGGACAAAATATTAACATAGGCTTCTCCAGGGAAACAGGATATAATTTCATAAGAGTGCCATCTCTCCAAGGGCAGGTTTCAAGCTACCTACATCTTAACAGGGTATCTACAAAGCCTTGCACACTCTCTGGCTCATAATATGTCCTCAATAAAGATGGACTGAAAGACAGAATGAAAGATTTCTTACTAGCTATCTTGATTAAGTCATTAATCAGGCTTCAGGTTAGAATTTCAGAAGTTATCAGACAAATGTTTTATTATTATTATACTGTTATTATCCTGTTTGCTCACTGCAATCATGTTCCAGTCAATTATCGGTAATTAGGAAAGAAAAGGATGATCAATAAAAGCAAATTTCCAAGTTACACAACACATTCAAAAGGTTTAGAGTTTGTATTTGGGAACTCAAAAAAGTGCCTTTCCATAGAAACAACCTTATAAATGATTAGATTCCCAGGCCGCAACACAAATTCCTACTTAATCATTAATGTAGCTAAATTATATTACTATTGGAACAAGTCTAAATTCAAAGTTCTGATGGTTGATGGTCATACAGCACAGAAAAAAAAAAAAAGACTTTTTTCTCCTTTTCTTATTACAGTTGTCCAATGCTAACATTTCAAAATATATATAGATTGTCTATTGGGCTCATTTACCAGCTTTTTTTTTTTCTTTTTTTTTACCTTTCTCCTACTTCAGGGCCCCCAAAAGTCTCAGGAACCCTACCCATCAAAGTGTGGCAAGTAACTTACCTTTCTTCCCTCTTCCTGTTTAAATAGAGCAATTAGGGTGGAAACATGCTAATTAAACCAATTCACACTGAAGCATGAATGACTGAAAGCCTTTTAACAAGATTCAAGAGAGATATCTGCATTTGTGTTTTGTTTTTTGTTTTTTAAAGTAGGTCATTAAACCAACTAAACTTTAGTTGAAAGGATTTCAAGCACTATTTCAAAGTAATGTTAAAAAAATAAATAGATGATATGAGTGAAGACATTTGGGGGCAGTTAGCTAGAACTAATAAAGGTTTATTTTTAATGATTTGTATGCAATTTTTAGGATCATTTTCTCTAAGATAGCTTTGAATTTCACAAACTCTTTATTCCTCCATTTTTCAAGACAGTTACTAAAAGCTGCAAGTTGTAAATTTATTTAATTTTATAATTAAAAAATAATACCTCTCATTGATATTATATCAGTAGCTCTTATTATAGGGTAGATAGAACAAAAATGGATGAATAGAAGATTTGCTATTAAGTTAGAAGTTTTGAAATCAAGGAACGCTTTGGTTTTTCTCAAAACATTTCTATTTTTCTAGCCAAAATAACATTTGAGTTCTTATTTTTTAGAATGATCATGGTAGAAAGTAAGTCTCTTTAAAAACAGAAAACTAGACCTGTACACTCTATAGTTTCTTGGGACTCAGTGCTACTCCTGGCCAGGGGGAGGTAGATTTCTATTTAGCAATAGGGACATCAGTCCTTGTGTATAGAAACAAACAAACAAACAAATTCCCATATTTTTAGGAAAAACTTAATGTTATGCCAAGATTTCAAATAAATTTCTCTCTTGAAATACTGGTCCAACTACATTGTTTTTTTCTTACCATGTGTCTCAGAATGTGTGATCTTCAATAACCCACTGCTATTTTCACCGGGGTGGTGCTAAGTCTTCATTGATGTGTCTCAGCAATGGTAATGTATCTGTCATTTAGGAGAGCAGAGCTTTAAATGTGTTTAGTTTTTTGTTTTTTGTTTTTTTTTTTTACTAAAGTTAAAATTAAAATGCATATTTACTACTATATGGATATAGATAGTTTCTTTAGAGTGGTTGATAAGGTATGCAAGAGTATGTGGAGACAATTACCTAGGAGTGAAAACACATTAATTCCAATGGTCTCATGCTTCCTCTATATTGCATGCCCCTTATCTCACTTACTTTTAGCATAGAATGAATAATTCTGTGGGAGGGTAAGTCTATTTCTAACAATGTGTTTTGCTTACCCTACAGGATAGTAAGTAATTTTGGGGATGACTGGAAGGTCTATATTCTGGGTGGCATAAATTTCACATTCATAATAAAAACAAACATCAGCATGGAAGACCTAGAAGTTCTATTTGGTCATGGAAATTTATAAGGGGCAACCTCTTTAAATTTATATCGTTTTCCATATGTACAGCAGAGTGAATATCTGATTAAAAGCTTTTCAAATAACCCTGCTTTTGAGGATATATGTCCTCCAAGCTGGGGTCAATAGCCTTACTGGAATGAAAAACACGAATTCAGAGCTTTTTGAACTCTACGATACTCTATTTTCTCTGATAGTTAAAGCCTTTCTACTCCCACTAACGATCTATTCACTTGGTTTCTTATTGCAAATCAATAAGTGTCAGGATATTCACGCTGTGCATATTAATACACTAAAAGCATTGTATGTTAATCTAACATTAGGGTTTTATCTATATTTTCTATGGTAAAGAAATTCTTTTTCTCTTCTTTGGATTGCCAATTTATCTCTTCAAAATCCCCAAAACTCAATAAATACTATGACAAAAACAAAACAAAACAAAACAGCAATGTGGAACCATGATTTATACAGCTCCCTTGAACAAACACAGAGATTCTAGCTGATGGTGGTTGTAAAAATATGAGCTACGTTTCATTGTAATTGGTATTGATGACTTCAAACTGCATAGAGAAAGTGAAAACTAGAAAACAATGTACACTGTGAGATGATATTGCATTTAGATTAATTACTTATATGATTTAGAATGTTCCAATACAGCATATTACACAATGGTTTGACTTAACTCTTAACCATCATTTCACATAGGAAAAAAAAAATAACCATAAGTTTCAATGGCTTTTATTTGCTAATGCTAATAACATTGAAGTATACGCTGAATATCATGATTTTTAAAAAATTACCAACTTTAGGTTAGAGCAAGTGTTTTTTAGCTTTAATATGTTGATTTCCTGAATTGTTACATCCATGAAAAACTTCAAACATGAGACAACTTTGTTATTTCAGAAGTTCTATGTTTCTACTATTAATGATTTTGCATAGGCAGTGTATTCTTGTGTCCATATGTCCCCACTGGAAATGTATGGGCAGGAAAGCTACCTGATTAAGGTGAAGAAAGAGAGACTTATGGCTAAGGCTATCAGAATAGTAATTTCAGGAGAAATGAAGAAACTAAATCAATTAAATCAACTTTATAGTTGGTAATAAGTCTAAACCTCCCTATTCATTTTTACATTGTAGTTTTTACTTTTTATTTTTTTAAAGATTTTATGTATTTATTTGAGAGAGAGAGAGTGAAAGAGAGCATGAGCAGGGGGGAGGGGCAAAGGGAGAGGGAGAAGCAGGATCCCCACCCCGCAGGGAGTTCTATGCGGTGCTTCATCCCAGGACCCCGGGATAGTGACCTGAGCCACCCAGGCACCTGTTTATTTTATTTTTTAAATAAATAAGGAAAGAGTGAGGGAAATTAAAACAGAAATGTCTTTCAAGCCTCATAAAGTAAGTTACTGGTGTTGGGAAGGAAAACAATAGTCTTACCATTCTGAGATCTATTGGATCTCGAAAGATAAAAAATGTATAAATTTAAACCATTCACTAATTTAAATCCATAGGTTTAATATTAATGATAAGATTCAGGAGGAAGAAAGATGTATAATAAATCTGTTAGGTATAAAAGAAGCACAAGTGGGCGCCTGGGTGGCTCAGTTGGTTAAACGACTGCCTTCGGCTCAGGTCATGATCCTGGAGTCCCGGGATCGAGTCCCGCATCGGGCTCCCTGCTCAGCGGGCAGTCTGCTTCTCCCTCTGACCCTCCCCCCCTCTCATGTGTTCTCTCTCTCTCTCTCAAATAAATAAATAAAATCTTTTAAAAAAAGGACATTTTATTTCATTCTTCATTATAACTACTTGAAATGTTTTGTCCCAAATATCCTGCCAAATTTCTCTCCACACTCTTGTATCAGTGTTCCAGCACTACATGCTGAGTCTTATTGAGATACTGGGATTGCAGCAAGGTGAAAAGTTAGAACGGAGGAAATAGTCTCAAAACATGGACTAATTTAAAAATTTAAATTAAATATTGTTTCAATAGCGTAATACTTTATTTTTCTATTTCAAATATTATCCTAAAAAAGTGGTATGTTAATAACACACATTTCAGCCCAAATGTTGCTTAAAACATAGATCAACTTTATTTTTTTATTTATTTTTTTTTAAAAGATTTTTATTTATTTATTTATTTATTTGAGAGAGAGAAAGAGATAGAGAGCATGAGAGGAGGGAGGTTCAGAGAGAGAAGCAGACTCCCTGCCGAGTAGGGAGCCTGATGCGGGGCTCAATCCTGGGACTCCAGGATCATGACCTGAGCCGAAGGCAGTTGCTTAACCAACTGAGCCACCCAGGCACCCATAGATCAACTTTAAAACAAAATCACTCCCAAACTATTTACTATCACAATAATGGGTAATAGAAATTGTGTTCTTTAGTCTTATCACATTATATGTTGCTTATACTCACTAGACCATAACCAAGTGCTTAAGAGTGGGATCAGCCTGTACTGATTCAAACGGTACTCTACTTCATTGGCCAGTTTATGTAACTTTTCTGAGCCTCAGTTTCCTAATTCATAAAATGGATATAATGATATCTCTTGTAAAGTTCTTTAAATACCACAAGTTTGCATAAGTCCTCAATAAATATTATCTATTATTATCTACTCTATGCAACTTGTTTTCCTATTTTAGCAATTTCACATTAAGTGATTTTCCTTTTTTAAACTATTAAACTACTAATTCTCCTACTGGTGTGTGAAAGTAAGAATGGGAAGTGTCGATATTTAGCACTTAAGGATCATGTTAATAAGGGCTTTAAGGAGGTAATAAATATGAAGATATAGGATTAACATCTCTTCTACGAATCCTGAATTATGACATAATATTTTACTCTACATACATTAATTTTCTAAATAGTACAGTGGGGAAATTTGAAGCTTCTTGTTGAAGTGGGTCTCTAAATGTGTAGTACAGGGGCGCCTGGGTGGCTCAGTCGTTGGGCGTCTGCCTTCAGCTCAGGTCATGCGGAGCTGACCTGAGTCCTGGGATCGAGCTCCGCGTCGGGCTCCCTGCTCCGCGGGGAAGCCTGCCTCTCCCTCTCCCACTCCCCCAGCTTGTGTTCCCTCTCTCGCTGTCTCTCTCTCTGTCAAATAAATAAATAAAATCTTTAAAAAAAAATAATAAATAAATAAATAAATGTGTAGTACAGGCAGGACTGGGGTTAACAACTTCTTTTCTAGACTAACTCTACTGAAATGTAGTATGGGACTATCTCTAGCCACTTGATCTCAGAGCACAAACTATAGTTCAGAAAGGAAGTTGTTTTTAGGCTTTGTTGTCAGAACAAAGAATCAGAGGCATGCAAGTCTCAGTTTTATGTAACAAAGACAATTACTCTGCTGGGAAAAAACAGGGTGTTGGAAGTAAAGGCTACACCAGCAGAGTGAAATGGAAAATAAAGAAATTTAACAAGATAACTCAAAGGAAGGAAGGAAGGAATGAAGGAAGGAAGGAAGGAAGGGAGGGAGGAAGGAAGGAAGGAAAGGGGGAAGAGGAAGAAAATAAGCATGTTATCTTCTAGATTTCTGACCCTGACCATGACCATGGCCCAAACTCCCACAACACAACTTAGGTAAATTATTGATAGAGTTCTCTGGAAAGTGCTTTTTAGCCTGACTTATTCACATAATTGACTCAATTCTCAATTTACTACTTCACTTTGGTGGTGGGGATGTGGCCAAAGAGGATTTTTGGCAACCATCCATTCCCTTACTGACCTCTTCCTAATCAGGTTAACCACAGATGGAAATACTTGATTTAAACTATAGTTTTATTTGGTCCTTGGTGAAACTGGGAAACAAATTTATAGCTCTACCTTTAGATTTGGTACAAATGAGTACTTCATATGATTATTTCAAAAATCTGATTTCCTAACAGGAAATAGGATGAGCAAAGCTGTAATCACCATATCAGTAAATAGGTTGCATAAAATTTTAGTATGTCTTATAGTTACCTTTCAACCAAATAAAGTATAGCTAATATATGTGTATTTTAATGCAAAAAATATAATTTTCAAAAATAAAAGCATATATGCTGACAAAGATCTTTATAGATCAATACTGATTTGTTTTTAGTTCTTCATTTTCTATATGTGCCAGAGTTAAACCTTTTAAATATTAATAAATACACTTTTAATTCATTAGATGTTTGCTATGCAAAAAAAAAAAAAAAATCCTGTAAGCTAAATGGAATGAATATTTGGGGCAACTTTAAACTATTCCCAAGGAGATACCTGTTTATGCACAAATTAACTTGATAATCAGCACTGATACAAAGAACACGTGAGAACCAAGATATCATTTGGGGGGTGGGGTGTAGAAGAAAGAAATTTAGAATTATTGATTTGAACATAAAATATAACTGGCTTTTTAAGAAAGTAGAAGATCGGGGCGCCTGGGTGACTCAGTTGGTTAAGCGTTGGCCTTCAGCTCAGGTCATGATCCCAGGGTGGGATCAAGCCCCGCATGGAGCCCTGTGACTGGCCTGGGTCAAACCTCTCCCTCTGCCCCTTTCCCCACTTGTGCATGCACATGTGCTCTCTCTCCCTAAAAAAAAAAAGTGGAAGATCAAGCTAAATTTTAAAAAGTGCATGAATTCTTAATGGCATAAATTCCCTTGCAGCATCCCTGTAAAATATGTTAATACAGGGCGCCTGGGTGGCTCAGTTGGTTAAGCGACTGCCTTCGGCTCAGGTCATGATCCTGGGGTCCCTGGATCGAGTCCCGCATCGGGCTCCCTGCTCGGCAGGGAGTCTGCTTCTCCCTCTCCCACTCCCCGTTTGTGTTCCCTCTCTCGCTGTGTCTTTCTCTGTCAAATAAATAAATAAAATCTTTTAAAAAAAATATGTTAATACATAGTTTTTGCTTTATCTTTTGTGACTACTTTTCCCCAAAGACATATAGGGGCAAGTAAATACTGTTTGAAGGCAAGGAATTCAGCTATAAACCCTGATGAAGATTTCAATCAAAGGGATGTCACACCTAGACTATAGCATTAAGAAAGAAAGGGGGAGAAGAACCACGAGAGACTATGGACTCCGGGAAACAAACTGAAGATTTAAAGGGAAGGGCGGGTGGGGGGATGGGTTAGCCCAGTGATGGGTATTAAGGAGGGCACATGGAGCACTGGGTGTTATACACAAACAATGAATCATGGAACACTACATCAAAAACTAATGATGTACTGTATGGTGACTAATATAACATAATAAAAACAAACAAACAAATAAATAAATAAATAATAGAAAAAAAGAAAGAAAATAACATCATGGCCTCAGCTCTCCCCTCCCCTGCATGCCCCATGGCGGTGTGGAGCTTAAATAAAATGAACAGTGCAAATAGGTCTGTAAAAGCATGTTCTTTGTAAATGGTCAAGATCTCTAGAGGGCAGTGTATTAAATTGCAGATATTATCTAGCTAAACCCCAAATCATAAAAGCATGAAATTAGTAATTGACTCAATTTGCCTCATTTATTAGTAGCTCAGACCTCTGCTTGAATTAATATTGTCCAATGGAATTTCAAGTAGTGGTGACATGGTGTAGCACGACAGAGATTAGCGGCTGCTTCTATTACTGTCCTTCCAATGTCCCACATCCTCCAGTTAGGTTAACTCTAATCTAACATGTATGCTTTTGGCATTTTTATTGTCAATAAGACAAAACGTCGGTTTTTTATAATATCATGCTCATTTTAGGCAGTGTGGGATTCATTCTGCCTTAATTTTTGGCACGTTCTTTTTAGTTGCTTGTTGCATCTTGTTTCAGCTAAGAGTTTCCTTATTATATTCCCTGTTGGTTTCAACAATATATATACCAGTTAAAGATGGAGGTTGATTATCTATACATGCCTAATGTAAAAATTGATAATAACACACTGAGTTATGCAAATAGCATAACCATGCAATTACATACTTTTTTAACATTGTATTTTTCTAGGTGATGATTAATATTTACATGCATGTTCATATTGATTTTATAATGTGATTTTTAAAAGCATCTCTTCTTTAAAGAATTACTAATATTCTTGTTATCTTAGTAATAACCAAAAAGAGTATTTTTTTATCTTTGAGAATTAATAAAATTAATTTATAGTAGATTATTCATACTTTTCTAGTTATTATGGTGATGGGTTCCAGGAAATTAAGACACTGTTTTCTGTTTTAAAATAACTAAAAATAGATTTGGGGAAGAAATCATTCTTTATAGAACCCACATAAACCAAGGTACCAGACCTTCACCATAAATCTGACCTGCATCTTGAAAGCAGTAACATAAATCTTTCAAGCAGTGGCAACTCCTCAGAATTTTAATCTATAAGAAACAACCCTGAAGATAAACACTCCGCATTTTGTAACTTGGATTTTTACAAATTTTATCATTGGCCAATGAGTACTATATAGCAAATTATTTAAATAGGTGCTTTTGGGGGTGGGGAGAGAAAAAAATAGGTGCTTTGACTTTAAATTACTTGAAACCATATGTTAATGAGGATATAATACATCTTTGCCTTTGCGGTGGTATAAGAAACCACTGCCAAAATATCCATGAAATATCATAACCGGAAGTTGCTTCCGATGCATAATCAGGAAGTCATTGTTTTTTAGTAGTCAGTGTGGATTAAAAGAGCATCTTCAAAAAACGAAGAATAAAAAAGTCCTGCCCAAAAATTGTATTAAGAGAAGGGGAGTAAGTGTTACAAATGTCCTTGTAAGAAATTTCCAACAGAATTAATGGCTGTGTGGAGTTAATGGCCCTAGGACCACAGGCAATTCCAGTTGATCATTAATCCTCAGGAAATACTGGCATCGCATGTTATTTTTGAAACTATATATAGCCAAGATTTCCACTCCGTTCCTTCATTGTGGCTTGACTTATATTCCACCTGTTGAGTTAAAGTTGAATATGGAATGGAAAAATTTCTGAAGGACATTAGCTATTATTAGCAATAATTATCAAATTGATTATGTCCCCCCTCCACAGAAATGAACCGCTCCAACTTCTATGCAAATAGAGATTATCTTCATTTTACAATTTTTCTAGCTAATGTTTTCCTAAAACCGGTATTTACAAGTCATTCAGTAATAAACATATATATTTTAAATGATCTCCAATGTTTAATGCTATTCAGATTAATTATAACTATTAATTAAAAGACTAAAATTGAAAATGCTGAGCCCAGTAAATTCAGTATACTAGGGTTTATGCAAGAGGCTGAACTTGAACAAAAGAGAAAAGAAATAAAAGAAGTAGAAAGGTATGTTTCAACATAAATAAAGACTATGCACATCAATCTGTATTAATTAATAATTATATTATTATCCAACTCACATTAATTTTATATTGATTAATAATTCTGAATGCATTGTTTTGGTTTGAAGATAAATTATACATATATGTATTTAGGTTTTATTGCAGTAAATGTTTTCCACATACACATATGTATTTTTGTGTAAAATTGGACAAATTAAAAATGAAAGGATATAAATAATTATATTAGAAAATTTTTGTATTAAATTATAGTAGTATAAAATAGTTTTCTTAATTCTAGCTCTTTTTTTCCTTTATTCTACTATCTCATTACTCCACTCCCTCAATTTTCTTTTTTTATTTTTTCTGTATCACCCTGATCCTAATCCAATCTATTCTATGTGAATCAGAATTTATCCTTCTTTTCTTGTTTTATGAATATCATTGTTGCTGTTTGGTGTGCCCTTCCCACAACCTTTTCATGTGTTTCTTTTAATCTTTTTTCCAGCAGAATGGTTAACTTAAAGTAAAAAGGTCCAAACCCTTTCCGGATTACAGTAAAAGCTTCTATCTTCCCTGGAGCCAAACTACACTCATGAGGCTAATAGAATATGGATATCTTATGGTTGAGCCTTTGGAGAACTGTAGGCTTAGCCCAGGCTATGGATCTGATTTTGCTTCTTTTATATTTTTTCTAACCTCTTTTAAACTCTCTGTTTTTAAATGGTTTGATCTGTCATATTGAGTCTTAGAAGGCTGAGCTCCAATAAATAGGGAGCCAAAAATAGGTGGTGTAAATTTCCTTTTAGTAGTTCAAATTAAGAGAAAGGAATTTAAAGAAGAGAGAGACAGGATGGTAAGTGTAAAAAAAAAAAGCAAAACAGTTTTGGAGTCTTATATCCTGAATATAACTCCCCACTCTACCAGTTATTTAGCTGATCTTGGCCAAGTAACTTAAACTTGTAGGAATTTGGTTTCCTCATTAAAAAAAAAAAAAAGTGAGGACATGCTATTATTATCTAGACAGAGTGAACTAAATATGATCATGAATATGAAGTCACATTCTCTATTGTTTACTACATAATAGGTTCTCAATAAGTTTATATTTTAAGTCTTTGAATAAGATCTCGTCAAATCTCTTTATTTAAACAATCAGTGTTCTTCGGGTACATACTTCAGATATTCCCTCACATATAAAATCAGACTCTAATATTTGGTGGGGAAAAAAAGGCATCAAAACAATCAATATGGACATTATCAATGGAGTTGATGGATGAATTTTATTAATATGTAGAATTTATCCTTTGAGTTTATACTTTTATTTGGTTTAGATAAATGTATTCACTAAATTATATATTGTCTACAAAGTGAAGCATATACCTTTCAAATCCTTGGGAAAATTTGAAAATTGTTGACTTAGTGATTCTTATGCTCTCTTCTAAATATTGAATATGTACATTTCATAATTAAATACTGAATTGAGATAAAAACAATGCTAAATTCTCTTTAATACTTCTCAATTATTGAAACTGGATATTTTGTTGTTTGGATATGACTTTTAATTCAAATAAGTAAGAAGATTTCTAATGGGCATTGATTTTGAGATTCTCCTAATGGACCCTTGTAAAATGGAAAAAAAAATATAGATTCATTCATTGATGCTTCCAATATGAAACATCATTTTCAATATAATTTCTAATATATTTTAATCTTGCATGGAACAATTATATCTAAAATATATTTGAGATTATTCATCTGCAATTAGAAAATAAATAGATATAAATTAACAAGATATATCCTTCCCTCAAAGTTTGTTTCATGATATATCTTCATGTAATAAAAGTATACTTCAGCAAAAATTGGTAAGTTAATCTTAAAATTCATATGAAAAGTCAAGGGACCTAGAGTGGCTAAAAAATTTTTGATAAAAAAGAACAAAGTGGAAGGACTCACACTTACCAATTATAAAACTTACTACAAAGCTTCACTAATTAAGATAGTGTACTTCTCCACAGTAAAAGAAACAATCTACAGAATGAAGAGGCAACCTATGAAATGGTAGAAAATAATTTCAAACCATATCAGATAAGGGGTTAATATCCAAAATACATAAGAAACTCATACAACTCAATAGCCAAAGTAAACAAACAATAAAATTTAAAAAGGACAGAAAAAATGAATAGACCTTTTTCAAAGAATACATACAGATGGCCAACAAGTACCTGAAAAAGTGCTCAACATAACTAATCAGGGAAATGCAAATCAAAACCACAATGAGATATCACTTCATACATCTTAGGATGGCTATCATCACAAAGTCAAGAGATAGCAAAATACTGGAAAGAATATGGAGAAAGGAAACCCTGTACACTGTTGGTGGGATTGCAAATTGGTGCAGCCAGTAGGGAAAATATTGTGGTGGTTCCTCAAAGAATTAAAAATAGAGCCACAATATGATCCAGCAACTCCAGTTTTTGTTAAATATCTGAAGGAAATGAAATCACTATCTTGAAGAGATACCTACACTCCTCTCTTCACTGCAGTGTTATTCACAATAGCCAAGACATAGAAACAAACTAAGTGTCCATCAATGAATGAATGGATAAAGAAAACGTGATGTAATATATATGTATCAAATCATCATATTGAACAATTTAAACTTACATAATGTTATATGTCAATTACATCCCAATAAATCTAGGGGGAAAAGAAAAAATGTGGTATATATATTACCAGAACATTATTTGGTCACAAGAAATAAAGACATTCTATTTGCAACATGGATGGGGCTTGAGGGCATCATGATAAGTGAGATAAGTCAGACAGAGAAAGACAAATACTGTATGCTGTCATGTATGTAGGATCCACAAAAGTCAAACTCGTAGAAACAGAGAGTAGAATGGTGGTGACCAGGGCTATGGGGTGAGGGAAATGGGGAGATGTTAGTCTAAGGGTACAAATTTCCAGTTATATAATGCATAAGTTCTAGGGATCTAATAATCAGCATGGTGACTATAGTTAACAATACTATATTATATACTCCAAAGTTGGTAAGAGAGTGGACCTTAAGTGTTCTCACGACACGCATACAAAATTGTAATTTTATGAGTTGATGGATGTGTTAACTACCCTTTTTCGGTGATCATTTAGCAATATATACATGTATCAAATCATCATGTTGTACAGCTTAAACTTACACAATGTTATATATTAATTATTTCTCAATAAAACAGGAAAAATAATGACAGGAATAACAGCAAAAAAAAAAAAGACAACGTAGTAGTGGCATAAAGATGAACACATAGATCAATGGAACATATCTGAGAGTTCAGAGAAACCCTCACACCCATAGTCAATTGATTTTCAATAATGGTGCAATACTACATAATTGGATAAGAGTCACTATTTTCAACAAATAACACTAGAACAACTGGACGTCCACATACAAAAGAACAAAGTTGGATATCTACTTCATATCAGACACAAACTTAAAATAAATCAAAGACCTAAACTTAAAAGCCAAAACTTAGGAAAAAAACCCATAGGGATAAATTTTACTGATCTTGGATTTAGCAATCATTTTTTAAATATGACACCAAAACCAAAAGCAACAACAATAAAAAATAGATTTATTGGACTTCATCAAAATTAGAAACTTTTGTACTTCAAGAAAGTGAAGAGACAACCCACAGGATGGGAGCAAACTTTTGCAAATCATAAATCTGTTAAAGAACGTATATCTAGAATATAAAGTATTAAAAATATTATGTCATTGATAAAAAGTCAAAGCACCCAATTATCGACAGAAGATCTGAATAGATATTTCTTCAAGGAATATATACAAACTACAAGCAAGCACATAAAAAGATGTTCAATATCACAGCCATCAGAGAAATGCAAATCAAAATTCTGATGAGATACCACTCCACACCTACTAGGATGGCTAAAATAACAAGTGTTATTGAGGATGTGAAGAAATGGGAACCCTCATACACTGTTGGTAGAAATGTGAAATGGTACAGTCATTTTGGAAAAACAGACTGCCAGTTCCTCACAAGATTAAACATTGAGATGCCATTTGACCCAGCATTTCCACTTTATACATAAAGGTTCATAACAGCATTATTCGTAATAACCAAAATGTGGAAAGAACCCAAGTGCCCATCAATTGGTGATGAGATAAAGAAAATGTGTTATTTCTATATTTCTATGCAATGGAATATTATTAAGCAATAAAAAGAAATAAAATAGTGATATGTCCTCTAGCTTATGGATGACTCCTGAAAAATTATGCTAAGTGAAAGAATCCAGTCACAAAAGGATGACACAGGAATCCACTTATAGGAAATGTCTTAGAATAGGAAAATATATATATGTTTACCATATAGTATCTATTTAATGCAGAGAGAGAGAGAAAGAGAGAGAAAATTATTAGTAGTCACCTAGTGCTGGGGAGTAGGAAGAGTGGATTGAAGGTGAAAGTGGGGGGCTTTCTTTTTGATATGATGAAAATGATAAGAAATTGGGGGTGATTTTTGTAAATTTCTGTGAATATACTAAAAACATATTGAATTGTACCTTTTAAATGGATGAATTGTATGGTATGTGAATTATATTCAATGTTGCTATAAAAACAAAGAGAAGTACTTAATAACAATGTTAAATCCACTTCTAAAAATGCCTAATTCAAGTTGTATAAATATTTGAAGAATAGGCATTTTATTTTCCCTTTATATTGAATAATTTTTTTCTTATTTACGCTCTCACAGTAATACGATCCGTGGTATTCTGCTTTGAATCTCTTAGCATGAGGGGAAAGAATAGAAAAGTTGAACTTCCAGCTTCCTTCTATCCAACATACCCCTAACACCATACAATAGCTGATGCTTTCTAAGTTACAATTTTGGACTATTTTTAAGATTTTTATTTATTTGACAGAGAGAGAGTACAAATAGGCAGAGAGGCAGGCAGAGGGAGACGGAGAAGCAGGATCCCTGCTGAGCAGAGAGCCAATGAGGGGCCGATCCCAGGACCCTGGGATCATGACCTGAGCTGAAGGCCGATGCTTAACAGACTATTTTTATAGATTTAGAAAGCTAGCATGGCTTCAGTAGGCTAAGGGGAGAAAGCGAGTGCTATTTCTACCTTTTGGTTACACAGGAACACTGTGGTGTAACCTTGTATAGCCAAGGAAAGCCCTTGAGATTGACCTTGGGCTACATCACATTGAGCCACTCTGAAAGCTAGAAGGCAGCCAATGCTAGCTATGGAAAAAACATCCCCCATTTGCAGAGTTTTACATGTCATCTTTCTTAAGCTTCACCACCTTCTCATGAATCAAATTAAGTTATTTCTTGGTGTTTGGGACCAGATGTGTGTCCTTCTAGCATTATCTCCAAATACTTCAGTTTATTCCCGTTATAACCTTGGGGAACAATTCAGCAGAGAACAATTTTCTACTGGGTTTCCACATGAGGTTCAGAGCAGAGAGTTCTTCAGTTGTCCATGCCATGTCTGTAACTGATTCCTATTTAGTCTTTGACCTTATGAAAGTGTCTAAATCGGGGCGCTTGGGTGGCTCAGTCGTTAAGCGTCTGCCTTCGGCTCAGGTCATGATCCCAGAGTCCTGGGATCGAGCCCCACATCGGGCCCCCTGCTCGGCAGGAAGCCTGCTTCTCCCTCTTCCACTCCCCCTGCTTGTGTTCCTGCTCTCGCTATATCTCGCTCTGTCAAATAAATAAATAAAATCTTTAAAAAAAAAAAAGTGTCTAAATCTTGTTGTTGGGAATCTCCTTAATTGCTATGCAGTGAGTTTCCGCTGAATAAAAGAGAATATCAGGAAGATAATACAAAATACATGAGGAAATGAAGACCTTAAAGTGTAAGTGCGTGTGTGTGCGTGTGCGCGCACACGCACACACACGCACGTGCATACACAAAAAAGTAATTGGAAGAAGTTGTTCACTCTCCCAGCACAGTGAGAAAACAGAAACAGAAACTGAACAGAGCCCTCAGAACTCTGAAATAGCCTTGTAAGCCTTTGCATGGGCAATTCCCTTTAAAAACCGTAAGTATACATTTGGTATATTTGTCTGTGGAATATCTACACACACAGCAGGGTGATAACATACTTTATTTCCACTATTGATCATAAGGCAGCAGTTTCTCTTCTCAAAAATAGCCAAGCATCTGGTTACCTATTTTATTTTTCTCAGGCATGGACAACTCAATTTTTCAGAACCTTGAAAATATCCTCTATAATGTTGCTTTCATTTTTTAAATCCAAGAAATATTGATTTCTCTGGTTATTCATTTTTATTTTGTGAGCAATATAGTTTCCACCTGGCAACAGAGAGCTAAACTCAGCTATTTAGAAGAATCCATAGTATTTACTCA
This sequence comes from Neomonachus schauinslandi, assembly GCF_002201575.2. Lineage (NCBI taxonomy): Eukaryota > Metazoa > Chordata > Mammalia > Carnivora > Phocidae > Neomonachus > Neomonachus schauinslandi. Next base: position 29,474,363 of record NC_058403.1, on the reverse strand, counting down.
TTGTTAAAAGACACTTAAATGCATTTCTATAAATCTCAGGTCATTAAGAGTACTTGTGATAGTCTTTCTTCCAAATAAAAAGATGTCAATATGTATTTTCACAGGAAAAATAGAAAAGAGTGTTTTGTCTCATGTAGGATTAGTATTTTTATTCTGAGATAGACCATAAGAATGATGTATAAAGTAACCTTTAATATATGGCAATTACTTGCTACTTAACAAAAATAGGCTTATAATGAAAAATGGAACGTGAATCAGAGTCTTCAACCTGCACTCTCACTATGTTGAGCTAGATTACTTGCTTTATTTAGGTTTGAATTTTCAATCACTTTACTAGTGTCATTAATTTTAACATAGTCAAAAAAAACAACCATAGAGATCACCAAGAATATTTTCAGGGTCATACATAATTCAAACTTGAAAGTTCATACTCAAATGAAAGAATACTGAGGTTTGGAATCTTGAGCTTCGAATGAATGCACAGAAATTCATATATTTTAGAATATCACCAAAGATCTCTGGAGATCACTTTGAAATATAAATTGGTCTATGTTAAGCATATATATTGGTCTATATATAAGCATATATATAACATATATATTTTCTGATGAGGATATATTATTATTATCTTAAATTCACAGATTATTTTCTTACATTTACGAAGTACTACTTTTAGAAGGATACTATGCGACTGTCAAATGTTTTACATCAAAAAAAGGCACACTAGATACAAATCAATTTAACTGCAGTTAAAGCAAAGCAGAAGATATCAAATGTTTAGCTGAGATCTAGTTACATTATTGCTTTCCCTTCATTAAAAGTTTAATAATGAATTAAAAATACATGAAGTTTGTTGTCTTGCCTTAAGAGAATCAGAACTTGCTCTAGTGAGCACTATTTCCGTTTCTAAATACTCTCAAAGAATATCTTATAATCCATGACAGAATTGGGTTTTTTTTGCATCAGCATCAAGTTTAGTATATAGCTTTCTGTAAAATAATTTTCTTATTTACATCTGTATATAATGAAAACTACCCTAATTATCTACAATTTATTTACCTTTTTAGACATTATAAAAAACAACAACAATGGCCCTCTACCCTCCCACAAGATCAATTAGAATATTCAGAAATCATAACAAATGTTCACTGTTACTCCTTATTGAACCACTTTTCTCTATGTAAAGTTTTCATTTAAAAGGTTTGTTATAATGCAATCCATAATAGACAGTGACCTTGAAACTGGTGGGGAAACTTAGTATCTACATAGTGAGTTGCCAAAATTGTATAAGGACACAGAGCTTCCTTGTATGAGATTAGCTAGGATAGTTTAATCCTTGTTAATTCATGCACTGCTTGCTCTCCCATCTAGTATTTGGCTTCCGTTTCAAATTGGCCTGAAAGCATTTACATAGGGATGCCATTACCAGCATGAATAGCAAATAAAGTCATAAAAGTATAAAGCAAAGCCTGGAAAAGAAATTGTTGTTCAGTAGCAAATGTTCAGTAGCAAAAGTGAATCATATATTATTAAAGTGAACATGGAATTTATACTCTGATTTAATTATTTGTTATACTTCGGTTTTCAGCAATACCATAAGGTGAAGTCACTAATTACTTTTCACTCAGGTTCAACATGATATTCACATATTTTTGTATTGCTTGATATGAAATTCTTCTTAGCAATGGATTTTAAAAAAAAACAAAATAAAAATGTTTTGTTTTGTTTTCATGCATTAACTTTTCTAAACATTCCCCCATATTCTCTGATGAATCATTCATTTAAACAGCTTTCAAGATGTGACTCAATAGCTAAATATATATAGAGAGTCATTATGTGTCCTGTTTGGGGCTGGTGGTAGAGGGGCAGGGGTGTCCTATTGAGTACACAAGGTTATAAATTGTCATAAAATGTCACCATTCATGTTACATGTGAACTTGCTTACCAGCCATTCTTTGTAATGTTTCCTATGGGCATACTAAAAACACAGTCTAAAGATTAAATAGAAAATACCAGTCATTGCACTGTCATTTTCACACAATTTAGAGAACGTTCTACACGTCCCACCACATGATTAAAACAAATTAACAAACAAAAATTATGTTAATGGCAATGTATATCACTTATGTGAAAGTGTTATGCAACCTACAAAAAGTTATGTTATATTACTATGAAATAATAAAGACCTCATATTATGGGATATTGAGATACAAGCTCTAAAATAACATGTAGATAGTTCTCTAGTTCAGTACATTTCCATGTTTCATCTACCTGGAAAATGTCTCTTCTACATGTTTTCTATCACATTGACTAAAGTGAATTTTAAATCTCTATTCTTCTCTTTCACATTCCGTGAAGTGAACTTTCAGTTTGAATACTTAAGATATATGCCACTTCATATTCTCTAAGAACTTCTAACCAAAACACCATGAAAAAATAGCATACTTTGACCATGATAGAGGGTTAGGTTTCCTTTCAAAGAGTTGGAATTCAGTGGTGGACAGGACTCTGTATTTCCACTTCCTATCTGCCCACTTTATTTATTTTTTAAAGTAATCTCTACAACCAACATGGGGCTCCATCTTAACCAGAGATCAAGAGTTGATGCTCTACCTAAGTCAGCCAGGTGCCCCCTAGCTGTCCACTTTAGGAATGTCTATTCCATTGTCATTAATCTAGCATATTTGAGTTCTAGTTCATTTGCATAATCAATATATGTATATCATTCAAAAAAAAAAAGATTTATCCATTTATTTTGGGCAGGGAAGGGCAGAGGAAGATGGAGAAAATCCCCAAGCAGACTCCCCGCTGAGCACAGAACCTGACCCAGGGCTCCATCCCATGACTCTGAGGTCATGACCTGAGCCGAAACCAAGAGCTGGGTGCTCAACCAACTGAGCCACCTGGGCGCCACCTGTATATAATTTAAAGCATGTCTATAAAGAGAGTTTTGGAGGTACACGGTTTAGAAACATTTTCTTTTTTAACTGTTAAGAAAACTGACTTAATTTAAAAATATGCTCCGATTTCAAAAACCATCGATGTTTTCACAACTACAGTGATAAAATGACTGTGGCTAAAGTTAAAGGTAGGATTTAAAAATAATATAAATCAGGAGATGCTTTTGTAAGGCCAAAAGTAATAGTTTCTTCCAAAAGTAAATGAGGAAAGAAATCTTGGGGAAAATAGAGGAAACAACTTTAACATCACTGTCGCTGTTATATGAAATGTCAAACTGAGACAAGAGATGGAATAATATCGGTCTACATCAGCCATTCCCAACCTGTGCACAGAAGCACCACATAGAGCAGTGCCGAGAACTGTTGCAAAGTCCCAAGAACACGCTAAAGTACAATGTATTTTTCATGTGTTTGTTACTGGTTTTTTCCATATGTTACATAGTAAGATACAAGTTCACATTAAAACATTTCTGCATTCTAAGCATCTTGTTATTTTCCCTAAGGTACTATTACTATATTATGGGGGTCCATTTCATTTTCTTAACTAAAAAGGGATCCTCATACAGAGTGAGGATAGACTATTATGGAGGATGGGAAAATGAAGACGTATCTTAGCCGCTTTTAAGCACTGCACTATTTTTGCTTTTCTGAATGGTATTATTTAGCCAACTGTAACAAACCATTACCATCCCACAAAGCCCTTGAAGGGCTACCAATAGCTGGGGGAGAGAGGCCAGAAACATTTCTAAGAATAGATGGTTTTAAAGACTAAGTGAAAAAGGCACTTTTCAAGCAACAAATCTTGTAGGAATTTAGAAACAGAAATTTACAATAAAGGTCAGAAAAGTCAAATTCCCCATCAGGGGGATTCCTGGAGTAGAGAAGAATAAATAAGTATATAAATTACTATGCTTATGAGAAACATGAGCTCAGTGACCAGATCACCTGCATTACATGCCTTCAGGCTCCTCCATCTTACTAGGTAATCAACCCTGGGCAAGTTACTTTCTTCATGTGTAAGCCCAGGTTAAAAATACTACCTATTTTGTGAAGATCAAATTAGTTAATTCATAAGACTTTACCTGATTATGACAGTTTCTAGACAGCTGTTCATAAAACATTTTCCTTCTCCCAAATAATAGAATTACTCCCCAACCCCACAAGAAAAGAGGTTGTGAAAGGCTTAAGAAATAGGTCCAAAAGCTTTGCCTCCAGTTTTAATGTATACCAAAAGAAGCAGTTGATTACAGTTTTTGTCTTTTTAATGTTGGGGTGAATTGTTGTCTTTCAAATAAAATATTAGATAATATTTTCCTTTTGCTATATGAATGTTAAAAGGCTAATGTATGCAAGAAAGACCCTTTTAGAAATGGAAATAGTGTGATTTGTTAACAGAATCATCAAAATTAGAAAAAGTGTTATGAAATGTTATTTGTCTGTTATACGATGGAGATACTTAAAACTTCTCGGACTGCCACAACTCATCCTAAATTCATCATTTTGGAATCTTCCTTTTCCTTGGGTTTGTCATATCCCTTCCCTCCAGTTTACTCAGAATTGCTGTTTGTCAAATGGAGTGAAAACCCCTTACAAGATGATATTGTCTATTGCATTTTGAGCAAGACTGGGAGCCTTTCATTAACAGTGCTGGGGTAGGACAATGTCTAATTAATTTTTTATTATCTTTCTATTTGAATTCCTAGCACCAGATCTCATACATAGTTAGAACTTTGTAAACGGTCACTATTACACTGAAATTCGAAAGCTATTGTTCAGAAAAAGTCATGCCATGTCTCTTGTGTTTTTAGTTAACTGTCCACAATATATTGAAATATGGTGTCCACCATACATGAAGACAATATTATTGATAATAGGGTTTAATACATGGTGATTTTGTTTCCTTTACAATAGAGGTTGTGGCTTTGGCTGTCCACTAATGATTATGTTTAATAATAATGTGAATATTTTATTTATTATTTCTGTGGTATTCTTGTTAATATAACGTTTTGTATACTGACTTGAATTCTGTAATGGTTTCCTTTTTCAAAACAATTTTTAGTGCTTCTTTGCCTCTCTCAGGGTGAGAGATGAGGCAAAAATTTTATAGACAATCACCTGAAGTAGGTAATAGATAAAGTACTAACTTTCAGCAGACTACTGAAGCATATTGCCCACTGAGTTTCTGGGATTTGGTCTAAGATTTTGGCACTAGAACTGGGCAGAGTTTAGGTACAAATGGAAAAATAAAGGGGAAAAGGAAGCCCAAACTTGAAAAGATACAAATTTTAGGCTTTGACACAGCTGAACTTGGGTCTCAGCTTATCTTGTTGTAAGAGGAGGCAAATAAACACTGTTCACAGAGTCCTCTCAGTACCACAGGCCAAGGTTATGTCAGCTGAATTTTTTTTTCCATAACTTGTGAAATACAAACACAACTTCTATATTAAATAACTGATTAGCTCTTTAAAAATTTTAAGGATAAGAAAAAGTAAAAAAAAAAAAAAAGAAAAAAGAACAATGAGTTTCCTTATCTGACTTGTTAGCAGCTGATAATGTTATTTTGCTGTTAGTCATCCTTAATATAAGAAATGTCACTTATATTTATGTACATTATATATATAATATATTATATATGCATGCATATATGGACATATGTTCATGAATGTGAACAGAGAAAGAGACTCAGTCGTGCTCTTTCCTATTCATAAAATGTAACTTAAAAAAAATAATATACAATTAGCACTGTTCTATATATTCAAAGTTACTTAGAAAAAAATCGGCAACAAATAACAAACATTAACCTTTCCAGGTTAATGAAGAGATCTTAATTTTTTTTAAACAACCGATTTCCACAAAAGAAATCTATTTGCGTAAATATTTTTCTTGAATGACAGGTAGTGAAATGTGATTCATTCCCGAACATAAAATGCTTTGTAGGGACAGGGCCCAACCTAGGAGGTGAGATTTCTGCGGAGACTGGAAACTTGTCAAGTTTTTGTTTTACAGATCAATGGGTAAGAAAGAGTTCCAGCAGCAACTTCCTTTAAAGAATTTGTTAATGTGTTAGCCACGATTCTCAGGGGACTCTTGAGCTAAAGGGGAAAGGAAAAACATATACTCTCCATTAAGGTATTTGGGAAAAGTAAGTATCAAATGCTAACCAGTGAAGTTGTCAGAGTTTGCATTTAGATATGATCAAAATGAAGGTCAGTAGGTGTGGAATTTGCAGTGGTTTAACCAGCCTTGTGATTGAATTGCCAGGTTAGATCCTGCTTACCTCTACGCTGCCTACCACATGAACTTCCTTTGCTGCACACTTACCAATTGCTGAGGGCCCAGTACACCACCATTTGGTGAGTTGAATCAAATTTATAGGTTCTACGCTGAATCTGGCATCTCTTAGCTTTGTTCAAAAATTTGCCTCCAAAATAGAGTTCTTTTGAACTATAAACTGCATGCAAAATTGTAAATGTTACAGTTTTCCTTTAAGCTCTCTAAACTACCATGTGTCTGTCTATCTAAAGCAAATAACACAGGTGAAGAAATGTTCTTTTGACAACTAAAGTCAAATTGATACATTCCCAGTGCGCAGCTTTTTATTTTGCTCATTTTTTATAGGAAAAATTGAGATGTTTATTCCTGCCAAATATATGTGTTTATCCTTCATTTATTAATGCATCCCACATACAAAATCTCACTTATGTTAATTCAACTGTGCCCAAATTGATAGTAAACCTAGGTATATAAATTCAGTTTACATGGATGTTAGGTAATTGGACCTTTTTCAAATGCAATATATTTCAAATTTCAATATATTTTAAATTCTGTAATATTTAGGATATCTTTCTCCTACAGCAGGACTTTTAATCCTATTACAATCATCTCCATATTAAAGGATGCAAAACACTAATGCCAATCATAGTTGAGAGGTAGGGATATCTGAGAGAAATGATGGACCATTAATCATAGAAGATTAAATTTGGAATGAAGGAAAGGCTTTCGTCATTATTTTAAAGATATAAAAAAGATATTCCTTGATATAATTTTTCTTGAGTTTTTGATTACGATAAGTAACTATATATAATAAGTGAATATACATTAATTAATACATGAATCTCAAAGGCAGAAGTTCATAGTGCAATGGGAAAAACCTGGATTGAGAACTTGAATTCTGGGTCATCCATGTATTAAATATGTAATGTTAGCCAAAGTTCCCTAATTCTTTTCTTACTCCGTTTTTCTTGTCCATACAACAGGAATAACAATCACATAGATTTCATAAACTTGCTGTGAAAAGTAACAAGATGATATATGTGATATTACATGACTAATGGAAGAGACTCAATGAAAATAGTTAAATCTAAAGAAACTAACACACGAGGTATTAATATGAGATGAATTTCTTCTTTAGAAACTATCACATCCTAAATACTCATTTGCCCTTTGTCTATTTTAGTGAAATGTTACTGGTTTATTAAGTATTCGAACTGAGCCATTTGCGATGCTGACATGGGATTCACTACTTTGATTCACTGCCTGAGCCGGGCATCAGTCCTCATGCATCCTACCAGTTTTGTTTCCTGGAAAGACTCCTCTGTCACTTTGCATTTAGCTCTTTTCCAGCTTGTAGATTTAAGCTGGTCAAAATGGAAACCAACCAAATGCTTGTCACCCAGCCAGGCCACAAGGCTCCCTCATTTGAAGACATTAGTTTTTCACCATGCTTAGAAGGGTACGTCTAGTCCTCATTTGGCTACAATGTGAGGTCACCTCTCAAATATGAATTAAATAACTGAATTCTGGCTAAATTTATCTCCTGGTAATTTTCTCTCTTTAAATGATATATTATGTTTCTTTTTAAAGAGTAAGTTGTGGTCACACAGTGGCATTTTCTTAAAATCTCCTTTCCCAAAAGGAAAGGAAATGGTAGAGTTAGGCCCTTGAGAAAGTGATGAATCCCCTGACCACAGAGAAGCAAAATGACAACGTGGATAAATACGTTGTCTTTTAACCCAAGTTTCAAGTGACTGTGGCCAGTCACAGCAGAAATTGTAATGAGGGGTCTATGGAGAATGATTCTTCAGAACAAACCAGCAAAGCATTGGTGGAAATGTAAGAAAATGATAGTGGTCCCAGAGGAATTTCTTTCTTCCAGGCTTACACTTTGAAGCTTTGAATTCTGAACTTTTGAACTATGTTGGCTTTATCTTGTCCCTTTGGAGAGATTTGCAAGGTACTCTTATAACACTCACTATAATTATATTCTTAAAAATTAATGATACAGTGATTTTTCAAAGAAAAATTGTCTGCTTCAAAAATTCTACACCTAGCAAACACACACACACACACACACACACACACACACATACACAAAGCCCTTCTGATATGATTGGTGCTAACACAGCTTAAGAAAAAACAGTCTTCTTTGTTAAATCTCCAAAGCCCCCCAATAATTTATAATAAAGCTTGTAAGTCATTATCAGAGGCTGGAATACTTTCTTTATAACCAGGAAGAAGACATAAAGGGAAAGCTAAAAGGGTAGAAATCAAGAGAGAAAAACCAGCATGTGGCCAGCCGAGGATATACAACTGAAGCTGAATATATTCTTCAAAAGAATTATTTTTAACAAATCATTCTCGGTTTGATAATATGATTCAGCAAATGCACTGTCTCGGGTTTTGTGGCTCTTGGGTACTTAGAGACAGAGTACATCAAATTCTCTAAAATAATAAAATTAGGTTATTGGAACAATTTACTGGAGCTTAGAGAGTCTCTTGCAACAAAGATCAGTCTCTGAAAGACCTTCAATATGCTTTGCAGTCCGGTCCAATTTCTGGTTTAGTATAATGAGAAAAGCCACAGTCACACAAAAGGGGCCTGGTATTTCAATTAGTCATTAAATTTTAAAGCTTCATTATTCTCCAGAAGGAATACTTTAACATTGTTTTCTATATTAACATGTTTATGTATTGATTCTGAAATCTGTAGTAGGTAAGGTCAAATTTCCTAGCCACCTTATTGAATTCTGTGATTTTCACTTCTTTTCAAAGCTCATTGAACCAGTTGATAGCTCCACCTTACAAACAGTTAAAGAAATGTCTTTCACTCGCCTCAAGTCTTTATTTAATGAATGTATAAGTTGCCAAATGCTGTAGTATCAAGACACACATTACCTAGATTAAAACATAAATTAATGAAAAGCTATCCATGCTGCATAGAATAAAATTGAGACTGATCACGCAGTTATGCAGCTGTCACTGAATTAACTTTTAAAAATGATTAAAAGGGAAATATCAAGTCTTAAAAAATGTAAACCACTGAAACAGCATTCTAAAATACAAACCTTGTTGTCAAAAAGATAACGTACATAACGGGAGAGAATGTCGCATAGTTGGCTGACAGTATCCATCAATCATTGATGAAATTATAATATTTATGATGGTTTTCTGGCAAACAGTACAAACCTGATGAAAACTTGCATATAATAATAGACCCTCCTCAATTCTAAAAATTGAAATATTCAAGATTTAACCTTCACTGGAAGCTAGTAGAATAAGAAAGAAGAAATTGTTAAGACACTTCTAGGAAACATAAAAAGTTTGAATCATTGTCTTAACCACTGATATTTAACCAGAATATCAGTTATTTTGTTGTTCAAATATGTGACTCACATCATATGATAAACAATAACTATTGATCTTAGGCATATTCATGTATGTTACATTCATGTAAATTTCCTAAAAGGAGACATTAATTAGATCATTGTGAGACTTCCATAATATGTTAGTCTATGTTATCATGTTATTATATATTATTAGCATGCATTCAGGTTAAATTAAAGAGTTGTAGATGGTTCCTGGAACACATAGTTACATATAATGACATTAGAAATTTCATAAATATGAGACACATCTATAAGACCAATGTACAAGACACTGTGCCTCATATATATTCCAGAGAGATTTAACTCAGATCAATTTGCCATGGACAGGTTCTCTCTCAATCATTATTGGATGACTGTTAGAAATATTTAAAAATTATTAGAAACATTAAAATTTATACATGATGCTTGAGAGCAACGAGAAATTTGAATATTCAAGTCATGTCAGGAACCTTCTAATTCACTCCAAATATCAGGAAAAATATAAACATAAATAAGGAAACAAACAAACAAAATATAAGCCTTCCACAGTCAAGACATGGAAAAATCTTGGTCACTTCTCTAATACCACCAGTGATGTAAGACTTGTGAGATCCTTCTGTTGCTAAACTGTCAGTGTCTAAATGTAAATACGCAGTTTTAGTAAGATGGAAATAGTATTGTGAAAAAGAAATGTACATGGTAGAATAAGTCCTCAGTCTCTTTCTAAAACACACTAGTGTTTTGGTGGGCGCCTGGGTGGCTCAGTTGGTTAAGCGTCTGCCTTTGGCTCAGGTCATGATCCCAGAGTCCTGGGATTCAGTCCCGAGTTGGGCTCCCTGCTCAGTGGGGAGTCTGCTTCTCTGCTCCTCCCCTGACTCGTGCTCTCTCTCTTTCTCAAATAAATAGAATCTTAAAAAAAAAGGAAAAACGAAACACATTAGTGTTTTGGTCACCTACTAAGCAGGCGTGTGTAATTCTGGATGTGTGGCTTTCCTTTTACACCCATCAGTAAAATGGACACAAAAGTAGTTAACTTACTCATTTGATGTGAGGATTACAGGGGTTGTATACACAGTGCCTAGCAAACTCTGGGCTATGATAGATGTTTAATAAATGGTATAGTTAGTGTAACCTAATCATTCTGCTTGCCATATAAATGAATGTTGGCTGCTGTGGTGGAGGCACTTATTACCAAGCTGTTACAAGTAAAACTGTGATGTATAGATGAAATTTTTTCCTCTACACCTTAAACTTCCTCTTTTGGACCTAAAACATCTGCAATATTGTTTGAATGCTTACTGTGTACCTCCTATTTTATCTCATTGAATCCTTACAAGAATCCCAAAATAGAGGTACTATTATTAGCCTCATTTTACAGCTAGGAATACCAAAGGTTGAGAGCAGGTGAGTGGACTTGCTTGAAGTCACGTAGTTGGCAAGTAAAAAGTTAGGATTTGAGCCCCATCTAGTAACAGTGATTAATAGGTTTATTAGGCAAACCATAACCTCTTCCACTTCCTATCCTCCAATTCATCAGTTATGCATTTGTTCATATTCTCTCTTCTCTGCATCCTTACTCTCATTATTAAGACTTAATATCAGACACAGAGAGAGGCATTCTAGTAGAAAGATTTAAAGCATACTTGCTCTCAAGTTCTGGCTCTGCTCTTTACTAGCTTATGACCTTGGAAATTTTTACTTACTTATCCTATGACTCAGTTTCTCATAGTAAAATGGAAAAAAAAAAGGAATAACACAGGTACAACTCTTGAGCACAGTGCTTCGAACCCGTTAGGGCCTCAATAAATATTATATATGTATCATTTATAGCAAATAAACTATAAGTATCTGCATTCAAGTAATCTTTATGAGTCAATTAAAAGATTTGCCTCATTAAATAATTGTAAAAAAGGACAAGTAGGAAAAATTTATTGATGTGACTATTCCTTTACCAGTGCCCACAAAAGGAAGAATAATTAATATTAAAATAATAATGGTTTAGCAGCTACCTGAATAACGACATTGTGGAAGTTTCTTTACAGACATGTCTAATTCTTATAACAACTTAACAAAGTATTATTTTTCATTCCTTATAGACTTGAAAGAGCAGACTCAGAATTTAACTTCTAGCTTAAGGTCATATAGCTATCAAATATCAAGAAAAGGATTTAGATTCTAAAACATATATGCTTTCCACTTTCCAATCTTTCTCCCTGCACAGTATAGGTACATACAACTGCCCTTTGGTGGAGAACTGGCCCTGAGATAAAGCTATGCCATGACCGAGGAACAGGAGTTGGAACATTTGCAGATGTTTATGGAACCCACACAAACACGAAGGTGAGGAGAGGCAGGAAGGCTGAGGTTACTGGTCTCTAAGCAGTACCTCGGAGACACACCTGGTCCTATCTCAATGCCAGAGGTCAGCTTACCAGAACACAGGTCATCTCTGCCCCTGGAAGTGATACTCAGATATATGGATTTGGCTGCCATGGAGACCTCTGCTGTAACCCAGAAGATGCGTGGCTTCAGCCTAATAAGCAGGGGATTCTCCTTTCCATTCCTATTCCAGCATTTTCATCCAAGCACACTGTCAGCTCAAGCCTTTGGCTGGCTCGGTGACTGTGTCTACTTTTTACTCTTATATACTTACCAACTTGCTTATATGACATTTGCGCATAGCAGTAGGAGCTCTTTTAGAAATATCGCCCCCCCCCCAAAAAGGGGAGCTTAAATCTATTTGGGGAGGGCGCCTGGGTGGCTCAGATGGTTAAGCGTCTGCCTTCGGCTCAGGTCATGATCTCAGGGTCCTGGGATCGAGCCCCGCATCAGGCTCCCTGCTCCTTGGGAGCCTGCTTCTCCCTCTGCCTCTCTCTCTCTCTGTCTCTCATGAATAAAAAAATAAAATATTAAAAAAAAATAAAAAAAATAAAAAAATTTATTTGGGGAATCAAAGATGTTTAGATGTGATACATTTATAATAATTAATTACAAAGTGGACCATAGAAATGTTTTCTAGTCATTAAAGAGATAAGGTAGTAACTAGTCCATTTCTAGGCTATTGTAATGACTATAAATCATCAACAATAATAAGTCTGAGCTGCTTGCTGCTCACAATTTTAGGTGATACCCAGTGTGTTACTTCCTAGAGCACCAAACAAACAAACAAACAATCTGGAAATACTAGCACTAACGCCATTATACAGGCTAGAAAAGAGATATTACCGTTGCAAAGGGAATAACAGAATTCGAATCTGAGAAAGAACAACTTGTATCGGTCATCTCTTCCAAACTTATTATTTTACTTAGATGACAACTAAGGCAATGAAGAGGAATATTTGGAGTATATTAAGAGCTGGATGAAATTCAAAATGTCATCAAATAATTTGATCAATCATTTAAACCTTAATGTGAATTAAAACCAGTGGGATGCCAGCCCCAGTATATCCATTTTTTTTCCCTTATTGACTACACATAGGAGAAGCAATCCTGGATTTTCAACATTTCCAAAGAACACTGACAACCTTCCACAATGTCATGCTTTACTGTTGAACGTGTTCCTCTATGGGGAAATTTTCTAACCTGCTATTCATCCTGGAAGTTGAACTCAAAACCATATTTTCTTTTTCTTTTCTTTTCACTCAGTGACATGACTAGTCCTTTTTGCTCGTGTTATAATTAGCCTTGAGTTCAGTTGGTCCTGGAGGCAGGGGGAGAAAAAACTAAATGGGATGGAATCTGAAACCCATTCTGCTTTTTGCTTCTTTGACTGTTCTTCATGGGTTTTATGCTTAAAACTTTAATTTTCTAGTTTTTAAATCTACCTATGTCCTAATAGCTTTTTGTAGTACTTTAATAATTTAGGTCTTTTTGATTTACAGGCTCTCTCCAGGGACTACTTGGGAAAACAAAGGATAATAAATATGAATAGAGGAAAAGTTATTTGGACAGTTTTATTGCTGCTTATTTTTATACAGTCTACTGCTTTATTGTCTGTAAAAGTTTAAGTAGTGCTAATATGGGAATAGAGAGAAAAGTCCAGTGCTCAAATTTGCCAAATTCTCTATGAAATATCTGAACAGAAACAGGTCTAGAGAAGAAGCTTGCATTCCATAAAACTTTTCTACTTTAATCACTCTGTGTAGTCATGGAACTTCGTCAATACTAAGTTCCTTTTGTGGTAAAAGTATATTTTGAATGAATCATGTGCACAATTGTGTTTTTATGTGCTTTCTGAAATTTTCATTTAAAGTTAATTTTGCATTTCTTTTATATAAGAACTCTTTAAAATGTTAGTTGAAAGTGTAAAATTAATTAAATATTTTTTAAGATGAAATATATAAACTAAGACAACTGACCCAAATAACCATGTTCACATAATCATGTCCTTTACACATTTTATGATCATATTACTGAGAATATAGATTCCCAAATAATCTGTATTCAAAGGACCAGAACATTTTGTTTTGACCCCAATATACAGAGCTTAATGTTTAAACAATTGTCTTAGTCTTCCCTTTAACCTCCTAAATTAATGTGAGTAAAAACATATGAATATGATTTGCTAATTTGTAAATTGATAGCTGACATGTTTAGATAATAATGCCTTAGATCCATGCACCGAAAAGTTTCTGGGAAGCATGCTTGAAAAACATGAAACATTGGGATCTGTGCACCTTTTTAGCGATCACGTATTTGGATTTATTTTACATTTTCCTTTGAGGTCCGCAGAAAATCTAAACTGGTTTTTCTCTGTGGCACATTAGCATGTAAAATACAAATGTTTAGAACTATTGATGGAAATGTTGATTCAGTAGAGTTTGTGTATTTTAATGAGCTTCAGTGCAGATTCTGATGATTCGCCAAGGTTAAAAACCACAGTCCTAAAGAAATTATCTGATTGAATATGGGCCCAACATTGGCTCAAGGCAAATTTTTACTAATGCTCCTAGATTTGTTAACTGTGCCGAATGCCGATGCTGCATAAGGGCGCTCACATGCGATGTACTACTGGATGCTCAAAGTGCTATCTTAGAGAAACTGCTAGTTGCTTGAAAAGTGATTCACCTTTTATCATGCAGGAGATTTAATTTTTTTTTAAGATTTTATTTATTTATTTGAGACAGAGAATGAGAGAGACAGAGAGCACATGAGAGGGGGGAGGGTCAGAGGGAGAAGCAGACGCCCTGCCGAGCAGGGAGCCCGATGCGGGACTCGATCCTGGGACTCCAGGATCATGACCTGAGCCGAAGGCAGTCGCTTAACCAACCGAGCCACCCAGGCGCCCCAGGAGATTTAATTTTAATAATACGAAAGTCTGAAAATTTTACACTTTCTTTTCTTAGTTATCTTCTCTTGCTCCCAGGATTACATTACTTTATATTTTCACAATATAAATAGTGCTACATTTTTGCCAGGTATTAAAAAGATTATTACAATGAAAATGCTGTAAGTGGATTTCTTAAATTATGAAATTCTGTGATATCATATAAACCAACAGAGTCTGTATCACCTTTACACCTTAAAGAGCTGTTCACACCTTCTTAATTTCGTAGGAATGCCATGTAAGGTTGACTTCATTTAGGTGTGAGGTTTTACCTCCACGTATTTATGTATTTATGTATTTATTTAAAGATTTTATTTATTTGTTTGACAGAGAGACACAGCGAGAGAGGGAACACAAGCAGCAGGAGAAGCAGGCTTCCCGCGGAGCAGGGAGCCCGATGCGGGGCTCGATCCCAGGACCCTGGGATCATGACTTGAGCCGAAGGCAGACGCTTAACGACTGAGCCACCCAGGCGCCCCATCACCTCCAAGTATTTATTTAAATATTTTTTCTTTTTCTCACTTTTTTTTTTTTTTTTTAAAGATTTTATTTATTTATTTGAGACAGAGAGAATGAGAGAGAGAGAGCACATGAGAGGGGGGAGGGTCAGAGGGAGAAGCAGGCTCCCTGCCGAGCAGGGAGCCCGATGCGGGACTCGATCCAGGGACTCCAGGATCATGACCTGAGCCGAAGGCAGTCACTTAACCAACTGAGCCACCCAGGCGCCCTCTTTTTCTCACTTAAAATGATCTTAATACTAGAGTTCAGTGGAAATTTTTAAAATATTTTAAATTAAAACAATTATTGAAAGTTTATTTATATTTATTATTTATATTTACAGTTTATGTACACATGTATGCACACCTACATTTTATAAGGGGCTTGAGAAAAGAAAAAGATCAGTGTATTGCTGAAAGCCAAGGTGATTAGGAAATGATTAGCAACCCACATCAGCAAGGAACATACAAAGATATTTCTACTGTAACTTCCTCTAACTTTCTTCCCAATATTGACCTATGGTCACTGTGTGGGTGTTGGTTTGTGAATTGCCTATGTGGGATATATTTTTAAGAATAATTATAGCTAAAAATAAGCAAACCTTATTTGGGGTTGTTTGTATTAATTTTTCATTTTAACCTTTAAAATTACCGTCTCCTCAGGAATGCCAAATTGATGAGAAAACTCAAGGACAACTTTTGAGTATGTAGCCACCCAAGTGATATAATTCATAATTTTGTTTCTCTGAGATACTCAGGAAAACTGTCAAATCTCAATCTAACATTTCCTGAAGCAAAGCATAGAAAGCAAACAATTAAGAAGTTATTTCTAAAAGAATAAAAAACAGTAAAAGAATAATGATGGATAAATTATGAGAAATACGAGGTGGAATTTTGGCACGGAAGCATTTTGGACTCCTAATTTCTGGTTTATTTTGTCCAGCATTTCCCTTCATATGCTTATCAGCAAATAATCACTTTATACTTGTAAAATGAAAACGCTCTTCAGTCACCTTCACATAAATTCAATAAAAAATTATATTTGAAGTAACGGAAGGAAATATTTTCTTAAGGCTTAACAAAATGACTTACCATCCATTACTTATTTAAATTCAGAAAATGAATAACAAATGTACATATGAAAAGCCTATGTTCATGTGACTGGCAGGGATGTACCTGTATCATTAATCTCTAATGACAGAAACTTAGAATCCTTGAATACTCATATTTGTCAGTTCCCTGCACTAGAAAACTACCTTTGAGCACTGTCTTTGAACACTGTATTGGCTCTTTCTCTGCTCGTTACGCAAACCGTGTCACTTCAGTACTCGATGAACCAGCCACTAAATTGGTCCTTCCACAATAGGTCTGAGATCAATAACTAATTTTGAAAACTGATTAGTTTGCACCAGAGTAGTAGACAGTTCCGAATTTTGCCAGAGGACATAATCAGCCAGTAAATAGAGGTATTAGTGCACTAGTAATAGGTTGGTAATACAGCCCAACTACACCATAAACTCTTCCACAAAGGGCAAATTGAGTCTTTATAAGCAACTTCACTTGTAAATTAAACTTCTTTTCTGATGTTGAAATAAAGGTTTGTTTTATTATTCTACAGAACCGGTTAATAAGAGTGGTTTGTAAATGAATTCAACAAATCAAGCAAGCTCAGCCTTGGGTAACTGTTAGGGAGCCACAGACATTTTTATATATCTTGATGAGTTGTGAATTCCAGATGTTTCCAACATGAAAAATATGTTATGTTCTAACAGTTAATGTTGTATTGCCAGCCATTCGGAAGATGTATCTTTCTTTTAGATGGCAACGTTGCTATGGAGATAACTGTAAAAGTCTGACCCATGAGAAGAGGTGGGAAGGGAATTGTATTAAAGGAAGGGAGAGTATCAGTTATGCCAATGACTGAAAATACAGTGAAAAGGTAAACATCTTATCCCCAACTGCTTTCAGAAAACATACGTAAATACACATGCATGATGCACAAAAATGGATGTTGTTTTAGCCTCTTGCATTGGCTTTATATTTAGCTTCATCAAGTGACCGTGTGGATAAAACCTGACCACTTGATTATAATGTGAACTGGCACTAAACTGAACACATAGCTTTAAAAATCCTTCCAAATGCATAAACTGTATGCATTTGGCAATGGCTAGAGAGTCATGTTAGTTCTGTGATAAAATGGAACTTCAGAAAGTTCTAGTAAAATATACCCTTCTTAAAACTTGGAAACAGTTGGGATTCTATGAGCAAAAGAAGTCCGCCAACCCATGATACCATGTGAGTGTAACATAACACTTCAGGTTGAACTACTGCGGAGTTTCACCATTTGGATTGGGATCTTAAATGTGTATACTCAGTGCGATTTGATGCCTGAACTTGAGCTAAGAGAGAAACAGCAAACAGATAAAAACCACAAACTATATTCCGAATAGAGATTATTTGTTTTAATATTGGGTGGGACTTACACCCTTAGAAAAGCGATTGTAATTCGGAACCTTAGCACATCATGGTGGCAGTGCTGGGACAAAGCTTTTAGTCTGAAATATTTCATTCATTGCAGTGAAGAGATTAATATTTATTCTTTTGTTTTTTCACTTTCTAAAGGGCAATATTCCACCCATAATTCTACTTTTGAAGGAAAGCTCTCAGGAAAAAGAAGGAAAGAAGAGAGAAATGAAGGAGGAGAAATGAACAGGAAAGGCAGTTCCTTTGTTTGGGTTTCAGTGCCCCTCAGAAGACCTCCATGTGGGGAAGCGGCATACTTCCTCCCAATCTGATCATGAACACAATGTCCTCATTTCAAGTTCACCCAGGGTTAAATTTTACTACTTTCTTAACAAAAATGGTTAATTCTGTCAAAAGCAATAGATACTCCTATACATGAGCTACCATTGATTCTTTGTGAATTAGTTGGAAAAACTCACAGACGATGTTGATTCAAATAATACAGAAACATTCCAAGTCCTAGAAAAAGACCTGAGATGTGTTCTAATGTTTAATTACTGTTAATATTGGAAACATAATGTTGATTATTCTTTGGCAAAGCAGGGGCATTAAGGAGGGCACGTGATGTGATGAACACTGGGTGTTATACGCAATTGATATATTGTTGAACAGTGCATCTGAAACTAATGATGTACTATATGTTGGCTAATTGAATTTAAATTAAAAAATTTAAAATTTAAAAAAAATTAAAAAAGGATATTCAAGGGAACTAAGTTGAGTTTTCTTTTCTAAACAAGAGAATATTGGAAGCAAAGTGGACACAATGAGCAAATATTTTATTTGCTGCAGAATACAGATAGACTATTCTACCATTTATCTGGTAGAAATGCACCGTTATTTCTAGTACTTGAAACAAACAAACAAAAAACAAACAAAAAACAAAAACAGCAACAGACTAAAACATGTCAATAGTTTATGCATAAAATATCAATATTTTGAAAGGAGATGATGTATTTAAATTTAGATATTAAACATATATATATGCTTAAACATGGATTTTGAAACAAAAGCCTAGATTCTGTTTTCAGGGCACAATAGTTAATCTTCAGGGCCCTCACTTTTGAAATCTGTGACATGGGAATTATATAAATGTTAGTTGTTAAGATTAATTTCGACCAACACCTCACTACCCTCCCTTGTTTCCCAAACTGGCCTAATCGTAAGACTTTTCTGTTGTGTTGTTAAAAATGCAAATTTTTTCATGTTGCATTGAAGATCTTAATTCAGTGGTTCTGAGGTTGGAAAACAGGGAGTTACTGCTTATAGAGGTACAGAGGTTCTGCTTGGGGTGAAGAAAATGTTTGGAAATATATTCATGATGTTTACACAACATTGTAAATGTACTTAATGCCATTGAATCATACACTTAAAAATGATTAAATGGTAATTTTTGGTTATATTTTACATTTTATATATATGTATACATGCATATATAATTCTTTTTCTTGAATGTATCCATGGAAATTGCAGTTATATGCTTCCTGACTTTGATGTTAAAATTAAGCTTGTAATTATTTTCTCTATTATGACAATGTGATATCACTATATTTCTCAAACTTTAAAGGTCATTTATATGATGTTGTTTTTATTGCTTAATGATAGTAAAATCATTCTAAGAACTATTGAAAACTATTTTTTGGACAATATTCTTTAGTTAGCTTATCCATACGATGTTACTATTAGCAGAAACCTCAAGTCTTTGTTATTTTTATTATGCTTTTGTGTTGAGACACTTTTAAGAGTATGTCTTCTGGTTATGGTTATAGGAGTTTTTGAACTAATCTGCTCTCAAGTGTGTAGATAAATATATGGTGTTACATGTGGTGAAAGAAATATACACACTTCAGGTGTGGCAACTAACTAGATTAGATCCTTGGCCTGAAATAGAATGAGAAAATACATTCAGAGAACTGCTTGTATGGTAAGATTATACAAAATGATTAATAAAGTGCAACTGCATGTAAGTTATGCTTTATTAGGTGCCATTTCAATTGCAC
Organism: Neomonachus schauinslandi; assembly: GCF_002201575.2. Taxonomy (NCBI): domain Eukaryota; kingdom Metazoa; phylum Chordata; class Mammalia; order Carnivora; family Phocidae; genus Neomonachus; species Neomonachus schauinslandi. Next base: position 29,454,416 of record NC_058403.1, on the reverse strand, counting down.
TGTCCTAAAATATTGGCAGAAGTAGCCCAAACAAACTAGTGGTTGATGAAAACCTACTGGGACATTTAAATGTGCCCTTCTCTGTAGGGCACATTTATAGGTAAATTTCCCTATGTGTAGGCCTCTGGGTTTGTGTTTTATATATTGAAAGAAAGGTGGTCTTAAACTTGATAAACATTTTCCAATTTAATTCTGCTGCCTAAATATTTACTCTGTTGAATAAATAAACAAATCAGTTGGGAACTGTAAATGTCAAGTCACTGAATTTTCTCTCACTTCGTTGTGAGTCACTCAGCACATATAACTGAAGAGATATTTGAGAATGAAAGACAGTCAAGGTTAAAACTACAGCTATATGGCATTTAAAAATTCCCTCTAGCAAAGGAGCACTTGAGTACAGATTTGCTCCAGTGGAATATAAGCTGCCAGCCTTTCTATGTAAAATGGTAACACACACAAACACACACACACACTCACACACAAATTTAAAAAGGAACATCTGGTCTTTTATGTTCGCTTATTGAGATGAAGGTATAAGGGAGAGAGTGGTGTGTGTGTGTGTGTGTGTGTGTGTGTGTGCTCGAGAAAGACAGAGACAGAGACAAAGATAGAGAGACAGAGAGATGGAGAGAGACAGAGAGTGTGTATTTCTAGGACAGTGTCTCCTCACAGGTAACCACATTCCCTACCAAACATAATACAAAATGATGCTTGATATATCTTGTACTCAACCAGTAAAATAGATTGAAAGGACCATTTTGGGGGCGCCTGGGTGGCTCAGATGGTTAGGCGTCTGCCTTTGGCTCAGGTCATGATCCCAGGGTCCTGGGATAGAGCCCCGCATCGGGCTCCCTGCTCAGCGGGAAACCTGCTTCTCCCTCTCCCACTCCCCCTCCTTGTGTTCCCTCTCTTGCTGTGTCTCTCTCTGTTAAATAAATAAATAAAATCTTAAAAAAAAAAAAAGAAAGGACCATTTTGTTGTAAAAGTTCATTTCCAAAGCGAAATTCAACATTCTATCAAGGAAGAGTGCTTGTTGAATTGGATATCTATTGTATTATGTCAATACCGGCAAGACGATGGTGTCCTTGAGTATGTAGAACAGAGTTGCGGCTTTTTAGGTCCGATCCTTATCATTCAGCGTAAAATTAAGTTTGAATTAAATGCCCTCAAGTCCCATTTGCTCCCTAAAGCAGCCTAGGCACATTATAACAGTATTGACACATGCTGCCCTTCCCTGGAGATCGATGAACATTCATCCCTTGATTGAACCCTTACATGTATGTGCAGCTTACTCATTTAGATTACATCAAGTTTCCTTCGTGGAAACAATCACATCCATTTGTTGCAAACTAAAATGCACATTTACTGAAGTTCTTTTTGTGACTTTCAAGATGGGTCTAATTCACAAGCAGCAGATAGCTGAAGTTAACAGTGTCAATCTTCACAAACTTGTCTATTATAGTGAGAGGTATTTTTTCAAAGATAAAGAGATGCATATTCAGAATCAACTTTTAAAATGCTGAATAGAATTTATATTTAATTTTCTATCTAGAAATTGTTAAAATTTCAGCATTAGTACATTGTCATGATTTTTGTCGGAATGGAAGGAGATGGCAAATTTTTCTACAGGCTTTGTGATGAATACTGTCAAAAATGCCAGGTGTTTGATTACAGTAAAATGTTAGAATTACTAACTACCATTTGGTAGAAGTTTATGTAATGTGTGCAAATTTTAGTCAATAAATTAAAAAATTGACATCTGTACAAGTTAAAATAGAATCAGAACATTTAGTTTAATTAAAATTCTTCCTGCTGAACATTCTGGGAGAAAAAGTAGTTTATAAGTTGCATTTTTTATTATTACAAATATAACTGCTGAATATTTTATACATAAATATATACATAAACATGTACAAACATATGCTAAATATATAGAAGAGAAAATTATGCCATGTGATAATTTCATGACTCTACAAAAATGTATTTCACAGGTTGGATATAAAAGCAGCCTGTTAATGGGAGAGTTGATTTGCCATGACCTGATGCAGGAATTATTTATGTTCATTGACAATTAACTACTGTACCAGCTGACTTAAAAAAATATTAGTAGACATGGTCAATTTGAAGGTGGGCTGAGTTTTCAAGAATATATTGACTGTGTGATGGACCTAGCATCTCACATGGTGTTGACTTATGCTGATTCAGAGGGACACGTTACTTCCAAAATAAATTACCAGATACAATTTACCAAAGTTATGTAATCATGGACTGTGTGGATTAAAGACTACATTTTACATCCTGTAGAACAAAGTTAGGGACAGAAAGGCTGCCACTGAAAAGTTGATGTGAAAATTGAAGAAGATGAGAGTTTCCTGGTAACAATGGCTAATTATATGTATTATTTGGGCTTTGGAAACAAGAAAAAATCTGAAGGAATAGCAGTTAGTTATGAGAAAAATGAGAAAGGAGATAATTTTCAAATCATGTTTTATATTAGCCTAAGAATGGCTCAGATCTCATGAACAGGTAGAAGACCATGTTTTTTTAAAGAAGTTACCTGTTCTTACTTAAAAAAAAAAAATCAACTAAAAAAGAACAAAGACGACAACAAATTGAAATAGTACATTCTTTCTGTTCCGTGGGTAATACCAAACATGAGGATACTAAGATTGAAAAATAATTCATCACTTTAAAAAGTTAAGAAAGGGATTTAAAATAGTATTGCTGCCTCTGTTTCCTATCTCCATATAAATGCATAATTAAAGCACATACACACATGCACACATAACTTCAAGTTAATTTTTCCTATGTTACCTTTACTTCAGGTGACATATATATTGCAGAGAAGTAAATATAATTCAAATATACCATCAAATTAGTCTTGAGTGAACCTAAAGACTGGAATGCAGTAATTGAAGATGACGGCACTGTGAAAGAAATAGGATCTGTTAGGATGGAAGATGATATAACTAGAGTGTTAGTTCACAAATAGAACAGTGGAAATACATTGGAGAAAAAGTACAAGCTGTAGGAATTAATTTCAGTTCTTAAAATGGGTGAAGAAATGGGTGATGGAATTCAGATTCAGATCACAAGAGTGAACTGAGGTCAAGCGTAGTATTGATGGTGGTTTTAACTTTCTGTATACCTATAAAAGCTGATGAGTTCTTGACTTTTATTACCTTGATGATAACTATACTGTGATTAAGTGATGATTTAATGAATCTATCCTCAACTCATATCTTTAGGAAAGTGACAAAGAAAAGAAATAAAGTGTATCCTGGAGTTTGTTATAACCTAGGGGGATCAGTTGGGCATGGCCTGATCCACACCCTAGATTGTTGCTACTCAGAGTGTCGTCCATGAACCACTGCCATGAAATGAGTACAGGAATTATAGTGTTTGGAAGCCTTCGTGGCAACTGAAATAGCTGTGACCTCCTAATATGCAATAATTATTCTAATAATCCACTTTTACTGTATTTTACAAAATCCATGATGTCTTAGAAATAAATAATAACAATTTTCTCATTACATATAGTTTTGAAATGAGACTCCATCCTAGAAAATGAGGGTTTCATGTGTACATATGTTACTCACATGGTAATAGAGGCTTACGAAAGACTAAGCAACAGAAAGACTAATCGGATTCTGTTAGAGAAAGAAGAAAACCACAGAAAAACTTTGGTTTCTTACTTGAGTAGGAGCTAAAGGCCCCCACTGATGGAAATAATGGGTTAATTCCTCAATTACTGTTTTATTACCTCTGTCATAGATCACAATCTTCAAACTGAACATTGTAGAATAAATATTGATATAAGGGATTTTAATCTCCTAAAGTTTAGGAAATTGTAAAGAAAGCCACTACCAATGTAAATTCATTAAAATATCTGGCTTCTGTGAATTGCATCCCAGGCAATTGAAAAGATGACCACCAAACCAATTTTACGGATTTTGGAGAATTTGTGACAAAAAGAGGGTTATTAAAACTGTATGAGTCATTCTAGTTTTATAAAGTAGAAGAAAATAGGTTCAGGTAAGCATACTGAAATGGTTTATAAACTTGTCGAGAAAACAATGATTACTATGTCCAGTGTGATTCACTAAGAAGTGATTTTAGAATAAATTTCTTCTCTCTCTCTTTGCATTGATTTTAGGCAGCTAGAGCACAAAAACAGAGTACACACAAAAACAGTGGGAGTCTTGTTGATTTTGCCTGCAGAGTATTCCTTACAGTGGTAGCAGACTCAACTCTTCTTTTGGGAGTCTGTCCTACCCCCTCTTTTAATTCGGTGTCATGTTGATGGGGCTAACTCTATACTCTGGATCCAGGGACTCACATTTTATACAAACAAATGAGAATTATACATGAATTATTTTTTTCTAGAACTATTAGAAAAGAGAAGTTCAATTTCTGCTGTGGTAGCCAAGTTTGTGAGAGTTAGCTGGTTGTCATTCTACACTTCGTAGGGAAAAATAAAATCAACATGTGGAGAGCATATCTGAGATATGAAGAAGAGTTTGGTGACATCATTAATCCATTGGAAATTAGTAGAACAGCCACAATTAAGCTTTATCGTTATTATTAAACAACACAGTTCTTAAGTAAATGCTATATAATACTTCATCTTTGTCATAGGAAGCATGCTTCCGAATGACTTAGAAGTAATGGAATACAGGACAGTGTTTTAGACTAGCAAAGCTGAAAAAATATTTCCAGTGCAAAACCTTAGGAATATTTCCTAAAATAAATAATCATGATTTTAAAATGCTTGTATGATAATAAACGACATCCTTAAAGACAAAAAAGGACATCCTTAAAGACAAAAAACAGCAGCAAGAAAGCTGATTAAAAATATCTTCATGGGAGCTATAGCTGCTCAGTAAATCTTTAACAATCTTAGTACCCTAAAGTGTCATGTTTTAATAATCATCTTGGGGACAAGAGGCAAGGTAAGCAAGTTGGTTCCATTAAAGTCAGGACTACTTTTGAAGTAGTCAACCCACTAACAATTGGAAACAGGTGGTTAGTCTCTCAGACTCAACCTATCTCATGGATTAAAAAAAAAAAAATCTCTGAGAATTCATAATTACATCACTACCTTCCATCTAGTTTGGAGTTTGAATTTACTCTTCCTGAGAGAGAGACAAACCAAGAAACACACTGTTAATTATAGAAAACAAACTGATGTTTATGGGGTGGAGGGTGAAAGGGGTAGGGGTTGGGTTAAATAGGTGATAGGGACTAAAGAGTGCACTTCTCATAACGAACACTGGGTGTACAGAATTGTTGAATCACTATAATGTACACCCAAGACTAGTACAATACTGTATATTAACTAACTGGAGTTAAAAATTTTAAAAAATGAAAAAGGGGTGCCTGGGTAGCTCAGTCGGTTAAGTGGCTTCCTTCAGCTCAGGCCATGATCCCGGGGCCCTGGGATTGAGCCCTGCATCGGGCTCCCTGCTCAGCGGGGAGTCTGCTTCTCCCTCTCCTTCTGCCTGCCGCTCCCCCTGCTTGTGTCTCTCTCTCTCTCACTATCTCTGTCTCTGTGTCAAATAAAAAGAAAGAAAATCTTAAAAAAAAAATTAAAAATGAAAAAATATATCTTAGTGTATCAAATTATATCAATATGTAATTGGTATCAAATGAAAATGAAAAAAAAGCAGAAACAAACCCATAATTACAGAAAACGAACTGGTGGTTGCCACAGGGGAGGTGGGGGGGGAGCTGAGCAAAAAGGGATGAAGGGGAATGAAGAGGTAAGGGTAGTGGGAGATACAGGCTTTCAGTTAGGGAATGAATAAGTCACAAGGATGAAAGGGAATATGGTCAATGATTTAGGAATAGCATCATATGGTGACAGATGGTAGCTACACATAGCATAATGTATAGACTTGTCAAATCACTATGTTGTACACATGGAACTAACATAACATCGTGTGTCAACTATACTACCATAAAAATAAAAGTAAAAAAAAAATAAGAAATGCACTCTTCCTGCTTCATCCAGAAAACTTCAAGTCAATAAACTAATCTAAAGTTGTCCTTATTGTTAGCACTGGGTCAGGGATGATGTGGAGCTAGAAAAGAAAAAAATTGAATTCTCTGGAAGAATACAGCTTTGACCTAGACCTCCCAGGATTCTAATAAGACACAACATGCTTAATCCAAAATTGTAAAACACATGAGGAAACACATACCAATATGAGTAACAGTTGAGAGTTGCCCACCACTAGACTCACAGAATGGAATCCTAGAAATGTTCCTTAAAAATAAAGGAAAAATATCCCATAAGGAAATTTTGAGATGCAGTAAGGTAATGATGAGCACAGATATTGAAAAACATGTGCAAAAGTGAAAACCAAAATTGACTATAAAACAAATAAGTAATTTTGAAACTTGGGAGATTAAAACCCCCAGCAAAACAACAACCAAACAATGATGTGACTCGAAGTAAAAAGTATTGTTTTCAGATGAGAATGGTGACAGAGCACAAAACTGAAGCATATGCAATTGATTGAATTGGAGGGATTTGGAACTGTTAGCTAAGAGAAGACAACTTTGGGAAAATAAAATCTTTCTTAAATAATCGTAAAGGCTTTAATGTACTGGAATACTTATATTTTATTGTGAATCTTACCAGGTAGTAGAGCAAGAAAAAATGAAGCACAGATTTCACCAAAATATAAAGAAAAACTTTTGTTTCATTAAGTCTATTCTAAAAGAGAGTGGACTTCCTCAGAAAGAAATAATGTTCTTGTCTCTAGAGGTATCATACATAGGTTGAATGGCTGCTTATATGTGCTCTTACAGGAAAAATTCAAGTACTAAACAGATGGATTAAATACATTGTCATATTTCTTCTGAAGAGATACTATTCTGGGACTATGATTATTATATAAATATTTTTACTTGATTTGTGAAAAAAGAATTAAACCACATTAATAAACCTACAAAAGATATGAAAATTTTTATCATATGGTGATTATTGAATGATAAGAGTAGTAGTTTCCAAATTCTGCTTCCATCTAAGATGGAGTAACAAGAACTAAATATACCCTCTGACCTGAAACAATGAAAACATCATACTAAACACTAAACACTGCTTTTCAAGACATTGGACATCAGGCAAAGAAAGGCATTACACTTCTGAGAGAGGAAGGGAAAAGGATCCCTATGTTTGCCCCCAACTTATAGCTGACGTGGGGCTTGATCCCAGGACCCTCGGATCATGACCTGAGCCGAAGGCAGACACTTAATGACTGAGCTACCCAGGCGCCCTAAGTTTTAACTTTTTTTAAAGATTTATTTATTACTTTAGAGAAAGAGGGAGAGAGAAAGAGAGAGAATTTCAAGGAGTCTCTCTGATAAGCACAGGGCTTCATCTCATGACCCATGAGATCATGGCCTGAACTAAAACAGAGTCAGATGCTTAACCGACAGACCCACCCAGGTGCCCTGAAAAGTTTTAATTTTTCAGTGACTCTCACTAACTGTATAAACACTATTTATATGAGACAACTGGGAATTTAACATAAACAGATCTTTTTATTGGAAAAGGTCTTTAACTGCTAAGATAATTCTAAATATATATATATATTAAAATTTAAAACTTCTAAAAATAATAATTTTGACTTTCTATAAATTCACCAAAACTTTTGTCCAATTAGTCCAAAGTATTCTTTAAAGCAAAAAATAAAAAGCTTTGAATTACAGGGGCACCTGGCTGTCTTGTTTGGTAGAGCATGAGACTGGATCTTGAGCACCACGTTGGGCCTAGAGCTTACTTGAAAAAAAAAAAGCTTTGAATTAGATAAGTAAGTCCAGATTGAATGATTGTCTGTCAGTTTGTTATATTATCATGCCTTCAGTCTCCTCCTTGTTTATAAATTAGGATTTATATTACTTGTTTTCCAAGTTCCTTTGAGGATTTAATAACACAGCATAGTATCACCTAATAGCATTCAGCACAGTGTGTAGGACAATGTGTATTGTAAAGATAAAAGACAGAAAGTAACCTACATCTCAGTAAACTTTTTTAACTCCTCAAGGAACCAGGTAGAAAAAAGTCCTGACACAAAAGGTGGGTTCTCTCCTTTTGCTTCTTGCAATAGCGCTATATAACAGTGAATGTGTGTTTAGTTATCAAATCTATTGTGCAAACCCCAATTATAAAATAGAGTCATTATTTTTTAGTTTGGTAACTGATTTCAACTACAAAGGAGCGGTAGCTTTAAGTGGTACCTTCCAACATGTTTTTCAGAGACTTAGCATGCATTTTTCTGACTTCCTTAAAGATCTAATTTAAAATTTCATTATCTGGGAAGTTTGGGACCACTAAAAGGCAGGTTGGAAATACGAGAAGAACAATTATAACTGAATGACGACCTTAATAATACACAGGAAGGGTCTTTAAATGTTCTTGCCAGGTCTGCAGACATAGCTACTAACACAGAAATGAGTGGTGCCTAAAGCTCAAGACAGAGAAGCTCAGACGGTTTGGAAGGGGAATTTCCCAAACACAAATACCAATCCTCTGAGGCAGCTCTTTCAATAGGGCCATGGTACAGACTTCCTAGAGAGGACCAACTGAAAGTCAATCTCCTGAAGAAATGCCAGAATAAATTTGAAAGCACATTTTATCACTGGCGTATGAAAATACATTCCCTCCCTCTCCACACACAGCTAAAGAACTCTCATGAGGCTAGGTAAACATTAAAGGAGGAGCGTTGCATTAAAGTCTATGTATCTACAAAATACTTTTGATAGTAGGATAAGAAGAAAATTATGTCACAAAATTGTAAATGATAATAAAGGTATGCATCTTAGGACTCTCAGTGAAGAGGAACACGAACTTCTAGCCATAGTTTGTTGTTCACCATAATAAAATAGAACATAATATTTCAACAAAGTTATTGTTTTTCTCAGCTAAGAGATGGAAAATTAGCATAATAGAAAGTGAGAGATGAAAGACTTCTTGGGGTCCATCCAGATTAACTCCTTATTCATAGATGGGGGAGCTGAAATGAAGAATCAAGAGGAAAATTCAAGTGTCTCTCTCTCTCTGCCTGCTATATGAGATGTTGCCTAATTTATGAATCATTTAATAAAGCCAATTACATCTTCAAAAAAAAGGACTGTTGGGTGTCAAAGAGGGAACTGGAATTGGAATCATCTAAAACTAGACTTCTGGACTCCCGGAGGCTAGTGTTTCCTCTGAGCCACATTGATAGGTTTCTATTTTGTTTTTCCCTGGCATCAAGGAGGTGGGTATGTCCAGCCAATGTAACTAAGTGTACAAAGCAAAATGAGGCACAAGTGAGCTTTTGCCCTTTCCATAAGCAGCTGTCTTTCGTAAGTGAAGCCAACACTCTTGAAATGTCCGTGGTGCTTCCTGTGCAGAAGAATCTGAAGCAAGCTCATTGGACAGAGCTTCCCTTTCTACGTTGAAAAGAATTTTGCTTATGTAATACATTTATCTTATGAGAAATCCCCATCTGTGGAAATATGGAGTCAGAACAATAAAGCAGAGCTGGTTGTTAGATTTGCATGTAGCTCCTGATGTTTCTCTTGTAAAAGTGAAGCGTTTCACTTGTAAAAGTGAGGTGTGCTTTGCAAATGAAAACCAGGCATTCCGTTGGGGTGATAAAAATGTCAAACTTAGAGCTGCTGGGGTGAAGGATGAAAAGGAAAACAAATCAATGTGTTTGAACAGGAAAAAAAATTAAAGTAGAAACCACTAAATAGTTTAAATCTCCAGTTTCTAAATAACTATAAATTTCTATATGATAATCTAAATAATTCTTCATATGTACACACTTCTATCATATCACAGTGACTTAGTATAACTCTCAGAATTATATAGCAGGGTCTTTCTAGAAAACTGAACGAAAGCATTTATTATTAAGAAGTCAAGGAAATATGTTTTCTTTTAGATAACTTTTAATAATAACATCATTCATTTACTACTTAATTACTAGTTACCTACAACTTATATTTTCAGAAAGTCCATTTTCTGTAGTAGAAGAGATCCTATTCTTTAATTTTAAAACATTTGTATTTTTAAACTTTTCTGGTCAGCCAAAAGAAGTTTATTAGGCAATTATTATGTATCAGGCACTGGGTTATGCTCTAGTAATATAGCGGAGATCATGTTCTGCTGTATTATGATCAAGTTCTGCTATAGCAATGCCCTCCCAAAGATTATAGACAAGTAAGAAAGAGAAACATAATAATTAGAAAGAAATGTTAGTGTTATGAGGGGAGAGGTCACTGGGTCCAAGAGATTATTATTTCTATCATTACAGATTATAGCACAATTCAAGAGTTAATGAGGTAAAGGTGAAGAAGCCTTCCAAGTAAAGAAATCAGCATGTGTGACTACTCAGCTTTGAAAGAACTTGGCTTAATTAAGGCTTTAAAGGAAGGCCAGTGCAGCTGAAACCTTAAAAGTTAGGGAGAAAATGGCACAATATTGTCCTGGACAGGAAGGCAGAGGTCAGATCATGAAGGGCCTTGTGAGTCTCACTGAAGACTTTATGCCACAAAGGGGTACATTCTAAACATTTAATATAAATGAGCAATACAAAACATTTTGAATAACTTAAAATGGTGGAATGACTTAATAAATTATTTTCAAAATTGTCCCCTTACTGATTAGGCAGAGAAACTAGTAAAGGAGGGCAAGAATGGAAGCAAGGAGCCAACTAAAATTACACTGTAATGTTGACTGGAAAATGTTGGCAAAATAGATCAAGGAGAATGCATTCAATTGAGACATAGAGGAGGGAGGATTGACAACTTTTACTGATGGGGTAAAAGACATTTTGAAGATGACTCTTAAGCTTTAGATTTTAGAAAAAGTATGGTTGAAGGTATAAGTTAGTGAGAAGTAAAAAAATTAAGGATGGAAAATGGGGGGAAAAATCAAGAGTTCAGTTTGGATATGTAAGTCGAAGGTGCCTTTGAAAAATCTAAGTGCAAATTCAAGCAAACAGTTGGATATATAAATCTAAAACTCAGAAAAGGAGTTTGGATGAAAGCTGCAAATTTAGACATCCTCAGCTTAGCTGGATTTAAAGCCACTGGAATGGTGGGGTCACCAGGGGAGAGAGTGAACAAGGAAATAAGAACCTAGTTAGTGAGACTGGCTTATAGGTCAATGCCTATTTTGTATAAATGCTACAGAGGGTGTTCAGTCTCTTCAAATCTGAGTCACTACACCTCTGCATGTGATGGCTATTGTAGTAATATTGAGATGAATTAAAGCCAAGTCAGGGTAAATGACAGAAAGAGTTATTTTAATAAAATGAATACAATCAAAGAAAATGAAATGTTTTGGTAAAATACATCTGGTAATTTGAGTGAAACAAGCAATTTGAGTGAAATAAGTGGAGTTTTTGTTTTAGTGAGAACTCTTCCCTGACTTGACCAAATCGCTGTTGACCCTGTGTTGAGAACAGCAATTAGATTAATATGGTAAAAACAAAACAAAACAAAACATTTAATCCTTCATTCTAAAACTATATGGAAGGACCTAGAGCGTATTATGCTAAATACAGTAAGTCAGACTGAGAAAGACAAATTCCATATGATTTCACTCATATGTGGAATCTAAAATAAGTAAGTAAATAAATAAAATACAGAAACCAAATGAATAAAAAAACAAAAAGCAGAATCAGATCTATAAATAGAGAGCAAACTAATGGTTGCCAGAGGGGAGAAGGGTAGGGGATGGGAGAAATAGAGAATGGGCGATATAGGCTTCCAGTTATGGAATGAATAAGTCACAGAAACAAAAGGCATAGGATAAAGAATATAGTCAATGATACTGTAATAGTGTTGTAGGGTGACAGATGGTAGCTACACACCTAGCGACCATAGCATAATATGTAAACTTGTGAATCACTGTGTTACATACCTGAAACTAATGTAACATTGTGCTTCAACTATACTCAAAAAAATTTTTTTTTAAGATTTTATTTATTTATTTATTTGACACAGAGAGATACAGCGAGAGAGGGAACACAAGCAGGGGGAGTGGGAGAGGGAGAAGCAGGCTTCCCACCTAGCAGGGACCCCAATGTGGGACTTGATCCCAGGACCCTGGGATCATAACCTGAGCCGAAGGCAGACGCTTAACGACTGAGCCACCCAGGCGCCCCATACTCAAATTTAAAAAAATAAATAAATAAAGTCTATGATTCTAATATTTGGTAATTTCAGAATTTCTTATTAGCCCTTCCCCCATCTGCCATGCCTCCTCCCAAATTAATTGTTGATACACAAACTTGTCTAGAAACACATAGTGTTAAGAGATAGTCTTAGTAACAGATTCAGTCAACTACAGAACTCATGGGAGTGCAATTGTTATATGTAATGGTGAGAAAATGGGGATATTGAACACTCTGCTCTGTGTTCATGAATCTTTAGATTTTGGGGGGAAAAAAGAAAATTTCACAAGAAAGGAATCATGTGCCTCATCATTAGTATTGACTTTATTAGAATTTTTCCTCATTACAAGTTTTACCATTGTCAAAAATGACAATTTTCACAATTCATTCCTCCAAATCACAGAGTAAACATGCCTGCGTTCACATATGTTACCATAAAGATTTATCAAGAAATATCTAAATAACCTGGAGAAAAGTTAGTGGAAAAATAAACATATTTTCAAAACCTAATTAGTGGTAAGTATAGGGCAATTCTTTTCTCTTTTTTGTTTTTATTATTATAAAATATCTAAAACAGAACCACACACTTCAATTTATTGTACCAAATCAATAACAGATATTATCTTTCAATTTCCTGTCTTATTCACCTCCCCTCTTTCCTAAACCATTTTGTACATTGCATCCTATTCAGTGAAACAGTTCAGGGCTGTTTGTTTTTTTGTTTGTTTGTTTTTGGTGTGTGTGTGTGTGCAGAGTTGACTACTGATTGTGCTATGTGTGGCCAACAATTATAAGAAAGGACCGGTGGATTCACTGTCCAGCCACCTGTGGTATGTGTGGGGTCACTCATATGAGCTGACCATCTATCAATTTCTAGAACTGTAAAAATTCAAAGATGAGCAGGTCAGCTGAAGGAATACAGTGTAGGCTGGTGGCCCTGGTAGAGCTAGCTACCTAAAAGATCCAGCAAAGGAATCAGTTGATGATGGAAGCAGGTCAATTAAAGAGTAGAGAGATAGCTAAGGGAGAGTGTGCAGCCTCAAAGAAAGAAAAGTTGCCTTGATTGCTGACTCGGCTCTCGGGAGCAGTTTTATGAGATTGGCCTGTACTTTCTATCTATTGGCTCCATGATAATTCCTGTATTCTGACACTGGCCCACTGCACCCAATACAACCCTGACCATTTACTTGAGCTAGATTATTTTTTCAAACAGAACAAGACAGTACTAAATGAATATGCTCAAATGTGTGTGGGTGGGTAGAAGGTGGGATGACAATCTCTACGTAAAGATGGCTATTTAACCTTATGCATAATATTGAAAAATTGAGGCCAGTATAAATAAATAGTGTTATATACAAAACTGAAAATTACCATCTCATTACTCATGCATGCATTGAGTTTGGAATAAAGACTAAAAATGTACAATCATATAGTAAGTTTGGTATCAAGTATGTGAAAGTGGTTTTCTTTGGTTAATGAGATTAGTCTACGGCCATACCACCCTGAACGCGCCCGATCTCGTCTGGTTAATGAGATTATAGGTTATTATTTTATGTCACTGGTTTTTCTTTATTTTTATATTATCCAAAATAAACATGCATTATTTTCTTAATCAGAGTAATAAACTACATAAGAAAAGGAAAATATACTTATTATAAATCAAAACAAAGAACAGAATGCAAGATTATAGTAGACTGTGATTATATCTATGATTTAAAAAAATAGCAGGGTATATCTTTTTTTAAGATTTTATTTATTTGACAGAGAGAGACCCAGCAAGAGAGGGAACACAAGCAGGGGGAAGGGGAGAGGGAGGAGCAGGCTCCTCGCGGAGCAGGGAGCCCGATGCAGGGCTCGATCCCAGGACCCTGGGATCATGACCTGAGCCGAAGGCAGACACTTAACGACTGAGCCACCCAGGCACCCCAATAGCAGGGTATATCTTGATATGACTTCAGTGAATTTTTATGGTGGTAGAACAGGGTTTTCTTTTTTCTTTCTTTCCATTTCCCTTTTTTTTGTGTGTGTGTTTTCACTATTTTGTATAACTTTTCTCATAACCTTTAACTTAATAGATAACATTATCTGTCATATATCAGGCATGTGTAGAGTAAACATTTGAATCAGGTATCTATAATTATGTAAGAGCAAAATGACCTAGCCCTTCTGTGGATAGTCATATATCTTACCTGCCCAAACTTGTATTCTGTTGTAAAGTTCAACAGCTGAAATACAGAAGTATCTCATCTCACTCCTACCTTTCACTTTTTGTTAGGTTCAAGCAGGAGAATGGAGAAGCCATCAATGTGGTGGTTTGAGGCTAAGGAGGGGTAGATCAACATGAATACTGGTTTATGGAGTCACTGAGCACTATATAGGTTTGGCTAGTTAATCTAGATGCTAATCTCCATTTTAACACTCTCTGGCAATCTCAGTAATTGTCCTGGAATAATGTTTCCAACAACCAGCTCAGGGTCAGATGTGCTCCTAAGAATATATATATTTAACTTGGTTTTACATTTAGAGAAAAAGAACTAAAGACAAATACAGAAGGTAAGAAAGTAAAATTGTGGGGGCGCCTGGGTGGCTCAGTCGTTAAGCGTCTGCCTTCAGCTCAGGTCATGATTCCAGGTCCTGGGATCAAGCCCCGCATCGGGCTCCCTGCTCTGCGGGAAGCCTGCTTCTCCCTCTCCCACTCCCCCTGCTTGTGTTCCCTCTTCGCTGTCTCTCTCTCTCTGTCAAATAAATAAATAAAATCTTAAAAAAAAAAAAGAAAGTAAAATTGTGTTCAACACAAAAATGTAATTACTATAAAGTCTAAAAAGACACTGCTGCTGTGATTAAAATGAGTTCTTAAAACCATTTTCTCAACAAATGTTATAAGAATCACCACACTTATATAACTGGCATCTTTATATGTAATAGACATGTTCATTTACAAAGAAAGCCTACTAATGTGGACACATTGGTGCTAATTTTAATGTGTTGGATCCAGCCAAAATTTAATTTATCCATTCTTGCTTTTAACACCTCATAAATACCAAGGCCGCACCTTCTCTGACTTGGAGGCGCAACACCATTCACAGTAATGTTTTCATTTTCTGCCTTAAAGTTGCTACACGTGAACCCCTTAGACATTTAAAATTCTTTTCAATTTCAAATGTAATTTCTATTTAACTGCATTTTCAAAATTTGTATGCAATTAGAGGTTATCTGGATATTTTATATTTATAATAATATACAAATCACTGTTAGAAGGGGACATATAACAAATTACTTTTCTGTGATAGAGATTTTCACATTACTTTGGAAAGCTACAACTTATCTAGAATTCCCTGAACTTAAGTTTCTGTCCTGGAAAGAATATGCCTATTTCTTTAATGAGAGCATAAATTCACTTGTGTGTTTTATATCTCTGGTGTCTACATTTGCCTCACTTCTTTTTCCATATGGACATCATGGGCTACCTAATATGATTTGATGTGAAGGGCATAGAATGACTTCCATGGAATTCTTGCTAAAATGCATTACTCCAATCTACTCATGAGAAAATTTCAGACAAATCCAGATTGAGGAAAAATTCAACAAAACAATAGACCAGTACTCTTCAAAAGTGACAAGGTAGTGAAAGACAAAGAGAGACCAAGGACCTGTCCCAGATTGGTGAAGAATAAGAAGACATGCAATATAAAGGCAATGTAATATCCTGGACTGGATCCTGGATCAGAAAATGAATAAAAGCAGGAGTATTGGCAGAATTTAAATTAGGTCTGTAGGTATGTTAATAGTAGTGTATTATTGTTAATTATAGGTAATCAAATAAACATTAGGAGAGAGTGAGTAAACGGTATAAGAGAATAATGGGTATTATGTTTTACAAATTTTTTTGTTAAGTATAAGATTATTTTAAAATAAAGAAGAAGAAAAAATAAATTCCACATCTGAGCCCAAAAGGGCCTGATTTTTTTTTATTTTATGTTTGCAAAAAATAAGACAATTCTGATAATTCCTATGAAAGATCTTGGCATTGCAGAAAATGTAACTAGTGAAATAATACTTTGTAACCCTTCTGTTACTTTGAAGCTGAAGTGAAGCTCTTTTCCCCATGAAGCATATGCTAATAGGACACTGATTACATTTCAGTCATGAATCTTTTTTTTTCCATTCATCAAACCATAAATGCCACAAGAATTCAAAAAAATATATAAAAATTCATAAGGAGTAAAATATAATTATCCCAATAAATTTTTTTTTCTGATTTGAAAACTTTAAATTTTTTTTTGAAGATTTTATTTATTTATTTGAGAGAGAGAGAGAGAGCATATGAGAGGGGGAGGGCCAGAGGGAGAAGCAGACTCCCCGCTGAGCAGGGAGCCCGATGTGGGACTCGATCCTGGGACTCCAGGATCATGACCTGAGCCGAAGGCAGTCGCTTAACCAACTGAGCCACCCAGGCGCCCCGAAACCTTTAAAATTTATGAAATGTTTTTCCAAAACTAGTTTTAAAGGTGGTTTAATATGTGTTTTTTTTTTCTACTTTTGATCTCATACTACCCATAGGTCACCTTCTAAGAATATGACAACATGGCAATGAGACAGCGATTTATGTTGACTATGAATAAAGTTGTCATTATGTTCAATAATCTTTCTCAAAACAAAGTTTCTAGAATACAATACAATAAAAGCTTTTAAATGGATGAATTGTAATCCTCGATATACCTTAAAGCAAATCTTATGCCACTAAATATTAAACTCCTGAAAAATAGTGGATTGACATGGAATTACTGGCAGCATCTGAACTATTTTTATATAAATAATATTCCTGTAATGAAATATTATTTTAGGAGAGATAGGACTGTGTCTTTATGATAGAGACACATGTAATGACAGATGATGTCTGGAAGGTATTAGACTGTGGTTATAATAATCACTATAATTGTAACAGTTCATGCTAGCGCAACTCCACATCTATTCTTCATTTGTCTCTAAACTAATTTGTTCTACATATGAATATATAACCTTCATCAATTTAAAGTGCCATCCCTTGGCTATGTGGGTCATTAAAGGAAATACATAATGTATGAGTTCCGCCATCCAAACTTAGAGAGGGGAAGTCTTTGTAACCAAGTGTGAAATCATTGCTACAAGGTTGACTTCTGAGATTTAATCAAAATCAAGCATGATCACAAATGACCCTCAATCAATTCTGGGGTTACTCATATATTCTGCTTTGAACAGAGGAGTTTCATTCACAATTTTGCACCCAATATTGACCATTAGAGCAAGTAAGGTCATCAAATTATATGGATAACTTAATGAAGTTAAAGGAATTTCCCATAAGGCATTACTGTTTCAAAAGACAATCAATCCCTAAAAATGTGCTGAATTCATTGGAACCAGTTTATTCAGGGAGCACAGCCCAATATCTGGGATGATAGAATAAGTAGTAAGTTTGCGGTAGTAGTAAATCACAAACAGTGCGATAAGTGGAACTAAATACATCCCGTTTTAGATTAATACTTTTGGGGAGCTCTATAGTATGTGGAATATGAAGAAATTAATGACTATTAGGGAAAGATTATAACATTCTTGGTGATGATGCTAATACTATGACATCGTTCTTGACTATTTAACATTTTGTATTTTAATAAATATTATTTTATGTTCTACTTCCTATACATTTCCTCAAACCTAATTTCAGTTGCTGACGTTTAAAAAGAATACCCCTGTCCTAACAAATGTATCCTGAAACACTTACAAAATATGTTTGTCCAGGATCATTCAATTCAGCCTTGAATAGTAAGGATGATAGATTATTTTAGGGAGGTGGATTCATTACCTTTTGCTAAATGTCCTCTTTCTGTGAGCATCTAAGAGTAGATCAGATTCATAAATTGGGAGATTTTTCAGGAATATGCATAGGGGTCAATGCTATGTGAAGAGTGAAATGTGGAAGGTCAATTTTTCCATGTCTTGTTCAAAGTACAACAGATTAAGTACTGACTTTATTGGAAGTTTAGCAATTTTTGTTTAGGTAGTTCTCTTAAGTAAATATGAAACTTTAGAACCGAGGTCTGTTTTCTTTTGAATTGATGTTTTTTTGGTGGGTGTACTTTTATGCAACAATCAAAAATAAATGGCTCTCTTTTGGGGGGATGGGGTAACAGGGTAGTGGGCATTAAGGAGGGCATGTGATGTAATGAGCACTGGGTGTTATATACAACTGATGAATCACTGAACTCTACCCCTGAAACTAATAATACACCATATGTTAATTAATTGAACTTAAAAAAAAAAAAAACAAGAAATGGCTCTCTTTTTGGCCAGAAGATTCTTTGCAGTTCAAGTGAAGAGGAAAATATAGCTATAGCATATGGAGAGTGGAGGCATTACATAATACACTGGGTTTGCAAAATAGACTTATGGTTTATACTTCTTTTCAGAGAATTGTGTGTGTGTGTGTGTGTGTGTGTGTTTAAACATGCATACAAATAGATGAGGCAGGATGATTTCCTTTTTGTGGAAATAAGATGTTACTTCTATTTATGTCATGCAATATCTAATGGTATAGACTAAAGGCTTATTTTACATCAGTATGAAGATACTGAGCTATTTATTAAACATATTAAATGAGTATAGAAAGTATTTTTTAGTCTTTCATTTTTCCATTATGACAAACATTTTATATTCCTTTTCATGTCTTCTAGAATACTAATTCCAAAGCAAGAGTGCTACTAGACTTCATAACTTCTACATGGTATAAATTTCTTTCTTTTTTTTTTAATATATTATTTATTTATTTGACAGAGAGAGACATAGCGAGAGCAGGAACACAAGCAGGGGGAGTGGGAGAGGGAGAAGCCGGCTTCGCGCCAAGCAGGGAGCCCGGTGCGGGCAGGGCTCAATCCCAGGACCCTGGGACCATGACCTGAGCCGAAGGCAGACGCTTAACAACTGAGCCACCCAGGCGCCCCTGGTATAAATTTCTTACTTCTATTCTGTGTTTAGAAGTCCCGAGAAAAGTTAAAAAAAGCAACGTGGTGTTGAAAGTCATTCAACCATATAAACTACCTTAAAGCCTTTGTGTGATGATTCTCAATTGAGCATAAAAAAGGTGTTAAACATCCTTGTAAATAGAGTATTGGACTAATAAAAAACATTTGAAAATATTGCTGATGACAGTGACAATATAATAAGCTTAAAATTAAATGCTCTCCCTGGCGTGCATGTGTGTGGACACACGTGTGTATGTTACGAAACATACAAAGATGTGGCGATATAATATTTTTAAATGTAATATAAATATTTAAGTAAATTATGTAAGTTAATAAAGGAATCAAAAGTTTTATATCTTTTGGATTGGTAAAGAGGCATATGTTGGACCTGCAGTACATGTGGGTTGAATTGAAATCAAATGAAAATTGGTAGTTTTCATTACTTTACTCTCTGAATAAAAATTAAACTGACAATGTGCTATGTATTTCTATAAAAATGTAAACTGATTTTAGTTCTGTTTATCCATTTCACTAATCTCAAAGTTTTTCCTTAATTGGCTTAAAATTAAAGTTTTTTAAAAAAACCTTTAACATGACTAAATCAGTGAATTTTAATTTTAAACATCATTTAAACATCAAACAAAACAAAGGGACTGGTAGCAAAACTGGAAATTTGTGAACTCTGTAAAATAGCAGCAGAAAATATTCCCTCTCTCTCTTCTATTCAACCTTGCCCTTATTTTTATTTATTCATTCATAAAACTCTTTTTTTTTTTTTTGGTCGGGACTTTCTCTAAGTAGTGGGGATACAGCAGCAAAAAGATGGCAAACATCCCAACACTCCCATAGCTTACATTCTAGTGGAGAGAAAAAGACAATCAGCTTGATAATTAAGCAAAATATTTGATGTTAGTGGTTAAAAAATCATTAAACCAGGAAGGTCAACAGGAAGTGCTTGGGTGACAGTGGTTGTAATTTTGCATATGGTGGTCAGTTAAAACTTCACAAACTACACTTGAGAAAAGGTTTGAGGAAAGTGAGGGGGAGAGACATGCACAATGAATGGTGAGGAGTAGTCCATGCAGGAAGGCTCCCTGAGAATGGAGTGTCTGACACATTCAAAGAAAAGCAAATAGGCCAATGTAGAGGGAGTAAGAGGAAGATGAATCAGGATGAAGTCAGAAAGCTCAGGAGAATGGGTGGAAGATCACTGTATGGGTTTTACCTTTTATTCTGAGTGAGATCGAAAGTGAGATCTAAAGCTATCAGAGAGTTCTGAGCAGTGCTTTCATATTCCACGTTACATTTTCAAGGGTTCCCTTGTCTGTTAGTTTGAAGGAGGAGGAGTAATAACGGAGACAGGGCGAATAGTTGGGAAGCTATTATAATGACTCAGGGCAGAGATGATTATGACTCAGGTCAGGTTGGTTGCAGTGGATGCAGTGAGAAGCGGTTGTATTCTGGATATGTTTTGAAGATAGTGTCAAAAGGATTTGCTGACAGAACAGGTATTATTCACAAGATTAAGAGGAGTAGAAAATGACTCCAGGATTTCTGGTCAAAGCACCTGGAAGAATGGAGTTTCTCCCTACTGAGATGGTGACGATGTAGAAAATCAGCAGCTCAGTTTTGAATATTTAATGTTTGAGATGCCTGGGGGAGTCTAGGAATTGAGGAGAAACCAGCAAAGGAAAAGAAGTGGCTGATAGAGAGGAAGAACACCAGCGACGGTGGTGGAAGCCTAATGAAGACAGTCTGAGTTGGTACAGTTGTTGAGATCACTGAGAAAATGTATAAGGATGGATTCAGAGAAGAGGAGAAACTAAGTAAATGGAGGCAGAGAAGTCTCCCTTAGATTCTGAACAAGACTATATAATATGTCAACATGCTTTGGGTAGGAGTTGGAAGGCAATTGTTTTGTGATTGTATTAAGTTCTATTGCTGATGTAAAAAATCGTCACAAACTTAGTAGCTCAAAAACAATACAAATGTATTATCTTATAGTTCTGTAGGTCAAAAGTCAGACACGGGTCTCAATGGACTAAAATCAAGGGATTAACTGGACTGCATCTCATTTTTGGAAGCTTCGAATCTGTTCTTTCTCCTTTTATAGTTTCCAGAGGTCACCCATGTTCCTTGACTCATCCTTCTTTGTCTACCCTCAAAGGTAGCAATGTTACATCTCTCTGACCATTCCTGCATTGTCTCATCTCCCCCTCTCTTCTTTCTTCTTCCATTTTTGAGTGCCCTTGGGTCACATTGAACTCACCTGGCTAATCTAAAATAATCTGCCTGTTTGAAGGTCAGCTGACTAACAACCTTAGCCATCTGCAACCTTAATTCTGTTTTGCCATGTAAATTAACGTATTAACAAATTCTGGGGATTAGGACATGGGCATCTTTGGGGGGGCTGTTATTTTGCCTGCTGCAGTAAGAAATAAAGTGCTTGGATGAGAAGTCATTTTTTTTTTAAAGATTTTATTTATTTGACAGAGAGAGACACAGCGAGAGAGGGAACACAAGCAGCGGGAGTGGGAGAGGGAGAAGCAGGCTTCCCGCGGAGCAGGGAGCCCGATGCGGGGCTCGATCCCAGGACCCTGGGATCATGACCCGAGCGGAAGGCAGACGCTTAACGACTGAGACACCCAGGTGCCCCGAGAAGTCATTTTTTTTTTTTGTTATTCATATCAGCACATTTATTTTTCCACAAAGCCTAATCATTTTCTTTTAAATGAACAAACCAGGACAATGCATATACAAAGCACATTGTTGCTTAACTAATCATGGCTACACTCTTGGAATGGAATAGGGAGGTATCTGCAACAGATGAAGTATAAAGGGCATCCAAATTGACAAGGAAGAAGTAAAACGTTCACTATTTGCAGATGACATGATGCTATATATAGAAAACTTGAAAGTCTCCACCAAAAAACTGCTAGAACTGATAAATAAATTCAATAAAGTTGCAAGATTCAAAACGTACAGAAATCTGTTGCACTTCTATACACCAAAAATGAAGCAGCAGAAATGGAAATCAAGGAATCAATCTCATTTACAATGGTACCAAAAAAAATAAGCCACCTAGGAATAAAACTAACCAAAAAGGTGAAAGTCCTATACTCTGAAAACTATAAACCATTGATGAAAGAAACTGAAGATGACACAAAGAAATGGAAAAACATTCCATGTTCATGGACTGGAAGAACAACTATTGTCAAAAGTCTATACTACCCAAAGCAATCTACACATTTAATGCAACCCTATCAAAATACCAACAGCATTTTTCACAGAACTAGAACAAACAATCCTCAAATTTGTATGGAAGCGCAAAAGACCCCGAATAGCCAAAGCAACCTTGAAAAATAAAATTCTAAATTTGGCATGTGAAAAAAAGTTTAGGATATAAATGTACATACATTTTTGTACACCATACAAAAGTGTGTCTATAGAAACACTGACTCTATGGAAATTGAGAAATGTGCAATTTTTCAGTTTTTGTTTTGTGTTGCAGAAGTAAAGAAAGAGCCAAAGCCAACCAACTGCCTTGAGGGAGATGGTGGAAAGAGAGCTAGATTTCGGTTGCCAGGCAAAAGCAAAGTTAAGAAGTGTAGATAGGAACTGGTATTAGGAAAATCTTATAAGACGTCAACGAAGTTTAATGAGACAAATATGCGAGATAGAATTTTATGTCAATATTGGATCAAAATCAATCATAACAAATATACAGAAGGCAATATGTGGAATCTAAGCTTTAGAAATAGGTTTTTTGAGTAATTTTCTTGAAGTTGATATGTTCCTTTGTGTGGCACTGATAATTTTTCATGTTCTAAACAATTATTGTGTACTAATCTCTGCTGGGAAGTGCAACACAGTCTCTTATGAGTAGGTCTTAAAAGCGCTCATCACAAGAAAAAATTGTTACTATGCGAGGTGACTGATATTAATTAACTTGTGATCATCTTGCAATATATACATATTTCAAATCATTGTATACCTTGGACTCACACATTGTTATATGTCAATTATGTTTCAGTAAAACTGGGGAAAACGTATTTTATGTTTCTCATTTCAGTAAAAAATTCTCTGCGTTCAAATAAAATGATTATTTACTAAACTCATGTTATATGTAATGTAAGGTGCTTGGTTTTGTGATAATATAAAAATGCTGCTCTTTAGCATTTTACGACAGCATATATGTGGATAGAGCATAGGCATACTAAAATCTTTAATAAATAGGGAAATATTGAATAGCAGTACATTACCAAAATATATACATGATTTCATAAGACCATAGTGGAGGGTTTTATTCCGAAAAAAACTAAAAAGGCAGTTTTATTTTTTATCTGACTAGATAGTTTAAACCTGAGTGGGAATTCAGTAATAGTAAGTCATTATGGGTTTTTAAGAACAAATGAAGTAATCAAAGCACTATCGGAAAGAGATTAGTCCAACATGATAAATAAAATAGATTATACAAGGAAAAGATCAGAGTCCTAAAGACTTGTTAAGACTTTATTTTAATCATTCAAGATTACAATAATTTAAAGAGAACAACTGTGTTTAGAAATGGAACTCAAGGGGCACCTGGGTGGCTCAGTCGTTAAGCGTCTGCCTTCGGCTCAGGTCATGATCCCAGGGCCCTGGGATCCAGCCCTGCATCGGGCTCCCTGCTTGGCAGGAAGCCTGCTTCTCCCTCTCCCACTCCCCTCCTTGTGTTCCTGTTCTCACTGTCTCTCTGTCAAATAAATAAATATAAAATATTCAAAAAGAAAAAAAGAAATGGAACTCAAGAGACAGATGGGAGAGAAACTGTGAAAGAAAACCAGAGTGTGAAGTAAAAAAAACAAACAAAAACAAAAACAAGAGAATTTGATGAACAGTGGATATAAAAATGATAGAACATAGAATTCTATGATAACACTCAACCTGGAGACACTGGGTGCATAAATAACAACATAAGTAGCAAAAAATCAAATTGAGAAACTATTTGGGATGTGGGGGAGGTGAAGTGATTGTGGAGGGAGAGTATGAAGTATATAATGAGTTTGCTCCCTTCAAGGGTTCAAAAATGGAAAGAAAATAAAAGTCCATGCAATTTCATAACCCAAAGATAATTGTTGCAAATTATTGATATATTTGCTTCCATACTCTTCTATACTTTTAAAAAATGTGTATTTTTTCTAAAAAAAAAATGAGCTGTTCTCTTTATTTATTGGTAAAGTGTAAAAAGTTTAGATAAAAAAAGCGTTTTTATATATTGTTTATGTAAATCAGTATTTCTTTCCTACACAATAACTTGACAATATGTAGTGAGAATTTTAAAAAATATTTATAGACTTTGTTCTAGTGATACCACTTCTAGAAATATACTATTAGGAAAGAATCAAAGATGCCAATGATTTATGTACAAATATATCCATTATTGTGCTGTCTGTAATACTGAAAAATTGATAGAAAACTATGTATAGTTTAGCATAGTTTGTATTGTATGGGAATTATCTTAAAAGGTTCTTAGAAATTTGGAAGAATTAACTGGAGAGCTTATCTGGGCCAAGAATTTTGTTGCTATTGTTGAGGAGAGAGTAATTTCCCAACAAACTTTGTGGAAATGTATTTGATAATGCTAGTTCTAAGGACATATAGAGGTGTGTCTACTTGAATTCAATGATAATTAATTGACTACCTATTAAGTCCTTTTCTATATCATGTGAGAGTAAGAAAAAATTCAGAGTCCAGCAATGCTCCCATAAATACTGCTGCATTCTTAGTAATTTCTTAAGTTCAGCAAAGATTTCATCTAAGGTGAAGCTAAGTAACAAGAAATTTTATTACAGCAAATTACTTTGGACAAAAATAATTACTTTTTCTATTATTTGCAGCTAGGTTTTAAGTGCTTGGAAAATGATCCATCTTCTTTTGTTTTCAAATGAAATGAATCATTGAATAGATTACAGTGGTGTTTCTTTGAGCTAGACTGCCCTCATAATAGATTATTTGGGGTCATTATTACTAATGAGTTTTTTAACTCCCTTCTGTAGATCTTTAGCTCAGTTCACACTATTGACAATTTCAAACTCAAAAAACTTCCTGTATTTTGAAGTGAAGGTTTTAACCCCATCTCTTCAAGAAGCTACCCAGATCCTCTCTCTTTACTTACTACCTTGTGTTGACACTCAGTCATTAAAACTGAATATACATCCACTTCAGTGAATTACTTACAGATATGAGATAGGTGGGAGAAACCAAGCTTTATAAAGTGAATAGTGAGGCTACTAGTGACAATATACTTTCACAAGTACTTCAGATGCATTATCCTGATAATTTTTATGAATAAAAATTAAGGCAAAAATAAAAATCTCCAAAAGGACCCAAAGAGATTTGTAGATGAGTATGGTGTCTTCTGTCCAGTGAAAGATCCTATGGAGACATTTCCATAATTAGCTCCTAGGATCAGTTTTCTTGGATTCTTCATACACCATTACAATGCCATCACTTTTTGAAAATACTAGCGTGTTTTGAACTAGCCTCTTTGCTAGCCTCTTTGCCTGAGCAACCTCATGCTCATCAAGAAGCCAAAATTTACATATAACCAGAGGAATTTCAAAACATGAGTCCAAGAAATGTGGCTACATTTGACTGTGAAATTTATATCAGTTAGACATAGTCAAAATTCTATGAGACAGCAACTCTGGGACTCTGGAGAGGGAAAAGCAATTTGAATCAAAGTGGAAATATGAATTTTTTAGGTAGAAATTAAAATTAAAGTCACCAGATTTAATTGAGATGGAAACAAAAAGACACTGTCTTCCAACCAGTTGGTGGTATGGCAGTTTTTAAGACAATCATTGCAGGAGAGGACTGCAGAGCCACTTAAGACAGGTCGGTCCCTGTCATCATTCCACGGGCTCCATCTCTGAAGGACAGTTTGATCTTTTCTTTGTCCGGAGGAGTATAGGCCTTTTCTGATCTGGCTTTATCCATATAATTCTAGAGAACATAGTTGGCAGTCATTCAATATTTTTTGAATAAATGAATGAATCTATCATGATCTGGTGACACATGTTTCAGTCATGAGATCTTCATAATTCCAGTTCGTTCTCTTTCCTAGGTGGCTCCATTTCCTGGGGTTGGACTTGCTCTGGTTACAGTAGCACTCCCAGTACCCCTCCCCACCCCCACTACTGTGTTCCCTCTTATGCATCATGCACTTAAGAGCACAAGAAAATATGAGGAGCACATTGTAACTGTGACAAAAATATTTACTCCTTTAGTCAATTAAAGACACCTTTGCTATGTTGTTTAGGTACCATCCCCCCAAATACATGTGACTTCACTTTAATATTTAGGTGTGGTTAACATTTTGATATGGAAGACATTTAATATGCTGAAGTTTTAGTGAAACTGACTTTAAAAATACCTACAATTTGACTAAAATAACATAATAAAATAAAATTAAAAAAATAAAAATACCTATAATTTTACTCAAGTTCAAATGTAAAATTTGGGTTTTATTAGACAAATATGTAATGCAACCCAAAGATAAATCAGAACTTGTAAAGTCTTTATAGTTACTTATTTATCTATCAAAAAAGTATTTATTGAGGTTTAGAAGAGGAGAAGTGAACTAGAAGTTTTTTTTAATGTTAGTCATTGTATTTTGCATTTCACACATATAAACTCACTTTATCATTTTACTAATTCTATAAATGACTTATTCTCATTTTGCATATGAGGAAATGAAGCGCTGAGAGTCTAAGGGTCAGAGGGGACACACTGTCAGCTGGCTGAGTTGGGATTCCAATTTATGGTCTTTTTAATCTAAGGTCCTTGAATATGTAAGTATAATCATGTCTCAGTTGGATTCACTGAGTTTGTGCAAAGCACTGGTAGGTATGCATTGGGAATATTAACATAAATTGAATATGGATTCTGGCTTAGGTAGGTTTTAGTTGGTAAAAGTGATAATAAATATACTAGTGATACAAGGTAGAATGTATGGTACAATGATAGCTATAGGTCTGTTATGATGTAATACATGATAAAATCTTGTTTAGATGAAATTATAGCTTGAAGGTCTATGTATGTTTGTTCAAATTCTCAAATGTTTTGTCCATTGAACAATGGAAAAAACAAGATCGAGCCTAGAAGCAACAAATGATTGTCCAAAGTCAAATACAATTATGATATAACACGCTAGTATTTTCAATTTACTCATTTTTGGTTCATGAGCTGATGTATTAAGAAGAAATGGACCACTTCTAGGCCATACAAACGTATTTTCACATTTTTTAGTTCTTCATGCTATTGTCTTTTCTCATTCATCTTTTAGATCTGAATTGGGAAAAAGCATAGGAGAAAGGGTCAAGCTTCCAGAAACCCCTTCAGTGTGATTCAGAAGCACAACTGCTTAGTTTCAGGTCCATCAGCACAATAGTAGACAGGACACTGTGTTTCTGCAATTAATCTTTCTGATGCACCAATGATACTTTGCAGAACAGAACGAATACCAGTAGTTACTTGCTCTTTTCCCTCATTCCTGGTCAATGACCTAGGCCAATGAGCCAGAAGAACTCTGACTGAAAACCAAAAAGGGGTTAGAATTGTGAGCATTTTCCTTTTCTCGTTATGGTCATTTCCTTCAGTTCACTGAGTTTGGATGGAGCCAATTTGATGAAATAGGGACTGCATTATTGCTAATAATCATCAGATACACACATATGTCCGCAGTGCCATCTTAGCTACACTATATTTAGTTATAATATATGTCTATTTACATACATGTTTTCTCTTTCTAGGGCAAATCACAGTAAAACTAAAATGTAGAGATTGACTTTCCAAAGTAGCACATTATCAAGGAACATTATCCTCTATTTTTAGAAAGGATGATAATGGTGCTCAGAAGCTAAGTGGCAGGGAGCCTTTCCTCTGAGCCTCCAGCAATGATTCATATTTTTGATAGCTCTGAATGAGGTAAGTGAGTGATAGCTCTGAGTGAGCTTTGTCTCTGTCATAGCAGGCTCTTTATACCTGGATGAAGACATAAATTCTGGGGCACCAGAAGGAATGGAGCCCATATACTCTTCCCCGTATGCCCGAAGCCACTGCGACAGCCAGAAACAGAAATAAATGTAAACATCCCCACTATTACTGTATTCTTCAGGAAACAAAGCTTTATTTCATTGAGCTGTCTTGACAAGGGATAAAAATGAATTTCTGATCACAAGACGATTGAAGACATGTTACTTTTGCACTCCGTCAGGAAAGTTAGAAAGCTGAGTTTCAGTGACTCAATTAAATACTATCATCCCATTGCACAGCATTGACTCCTATGTGGTTTTGATGGAACCAAAAGCTTTATGTAGAATGTGAGGTCTTTACAATGACTCTTGGGACTCTGGAAGGCCCCTGGCCCAAAGCCTGTCCACTGAAATCCGGGGTGGGAGAAGTAATAAGGAATGAGTTCCAGCTTCCCCTCTCAAATTCCATGAGATGCTAAGACAAGTGGGTATTTTTTTGTAAGCTGGGATGGATAAAATTGCTTTTCACTTCTCATTCCAAGGGAGGTCTTCCTGGCCCACTCACCGCCCTCCTGAAATATGTCAACTCTCACCTCAAAATCACACTTTCTCCACATCCTTCTCATGCTTTAAGAACAAAGGTGTGAGGTTCTTTCAGTGGAATGCTTTGGCAGGGTCTCAGTTTTACTACTTAGGCCAAAATGGTACCTAAAGCTTCAATTATTATTTCTTCCTTGTGTTTTTGAAATAATTGGTTAGTAAAAATACCAGAGTATAGGACTCTGCCTCCTTCAGCTTTAGATTTTCCAGCTTCTATCATAGTAGCCTGCCCACTACACATTCTGGAGTAATAATTTATTTTGACTCCATTCTATTTGTATTTTTATTTGTTCATAAAGAAGTATTTTCATTCTTTTTTGTAAAAAATGATGAAATTGTATGATTCTTCTGGTATGCCTACTCACATCCCAACACATTTAAAACCAAAAAAAAAAAAAATCGGCTAATTACCCCAGCTCACATGACTCCAAAAAGTCAGATATGATTCTAACAATTCTATTAACATTTTCATCTTTTAGAACGATAGCAGCAATATGACTATCTCATGATTGATTTGTGGTCTATTTTATTCACTATCTTAAGTGCCAAGAATGATGCCTGTCATCTAAAAAGCAGTCAATGCTTTATAAATTATCATTGCAAATATTTGAGTTTGTACATAGCAAAATTGGGTATATTTATAATGGGTATTTCTCATTTAGTCTTTTTTACATTTATTTTATATAATTAAACAATATTAATAAGAGGAATTCTTTCCGGGCCAAACACATATCCAACTGTAATACATCCTAAATCACCAACCATGGAAAGCATATATTCAAGTGATGACATCAATCAATTTATTATGGATCAATTTGCAGCCAAGCATTCCCTTAAACCTGTCTAATGTTTTGGCAAGGAACTTGAAAGGACTCACTAAAAATTTATTAGTGTAGCTTGAAATAGGTTTTTTTTTTTTTTTCGTTCTCTGGCTCAACAAAGAGAATACTGTTTGCCCTCTGAACATATAGATTTTATAGTTTAACGTAGTAATGGATATGCCTGCCAAGAATCACAGTTTTTAATGAGCCTTTATTAAAACCATTGCTGTGTTTTAGCTTTCATTTTATGTACTGCATTTTTATTTAAAACTCATTCTATTTAAATTTGTCTGTTTAGTAATCAAACTTAACTGGTAGCTTGGAATATATTTTGCATCACTTTGCATCTTCTTTCCAAAAGGCTTGAGCCTAAACTAGTTCAATTAATTGATACTAATGTTGAACACACGCATTATGTAAACTTTAAAAACAGAACCCACATTCATGTTAAAGAATATGTTACTTTCATATGCAATGTTTTAAGTAAGCTACAGCTTTGAAAGTCTAAGTATTTCGGAGACTGAATTAAATTTCAAAAGTATTAGCTTGGTGCAGTAGCCACAGCACCAAATGAACAGCTTTGTAGTTTACTATATATTATAAATTTAAGATTTTCTGGTCTCTAGAAGAGACCAAACAGTAAAATTTCAAACTGAGACCAGGAAAGGGTGAACTTTTAAACTGTAATAAAACTTAGTTGTTGCTATTGAACAAAAAGTGGCAAAAAGTTAACCCAATTTTTTTTCCTTAATAAAATCTGATATAAAAGATGGTAGAACATTTATTAATAATATTTTTTTCTAAACTATCTCATTTTGAGAACGTTTCCTCATAAGTTTTGATTTCTTCAAGTGTAACTTTCTAATAAATGTTATCATTTCTTTTCTTTTTTTAAGCTTTATTGAGGTATAATTGATATACAAAAAATGGTTTGGATTAGTTTGGACATACACATACATCCATGATACCACCGTCATAATCAAGACCTCCAAAAATGTCCTTTTTTTGATACACATGTGCATATGTGTATGTGTGTGCTATGTGGTAATGACCCTTAACCCAGGATCTATCTTCTTAATATTTTTTAAAGTGCATAATACTCTATAGATACTATGTTGTACAATCAAGATATGAGACAAAGCCAATGTCCATTGGTGGATGAATGGATAAAGAAAATGTGGTACAGACATATAATGGAATATTATTCATCTTTAAAAAAGAAGAAAATTCAACTATTTGTAACAACATGGATGTATCTAGAGAACATTATACTAGGTGAAATAAACGAATCAAAAAGAACAAACATTGCGTGATTCCACTTATAAGAGCTATCTAAAATACTTGAACTCATAGAAGCAGAGAATAAAATGGTGGTGCCAGGGCTGGGAGGAGAGGGAGGAAATTGGGAATTGTTGCTCATGGGTATAGAGTGGTCTTTTTTTTAAATGTAAGATAAATAAGTTCTAGAAATCTACTGTGTTTTCTATTACAATATTGAGGCTTTAGGCTAAGTTGTTTTTTTCTTCTCAAAAAAACAAGAAGAAAAAAATTCTTAAATCAAGAAAAAAATGAAAGAGTTGAAAGACAGATATTATACTAGTTGGCAAAAAATTGCCTGATTTACTGGATTTTGGATTACTACCCTTTTCCTTCTCCTTTTTGAACAAAACTCTACATTTCCATTTTGAACTGGGTTTTACAAATTGCATAGCCATCTCTGATTGAAGTCTTATATGTCCAGTTTTCTTAATTAAAATAAATAGGTAAGTGGGACTTTTTTTCTGTTTATCTTAATATTTTAAAAAGACAACTGATCAGGCAGTAAACTTTACAGTAAATTATCACAAAATAAAAGTTTACACATGACATTGCAATAAAGCATACCAGGGAGTTATTAGATTTCTGCAAAGAGTTTAGAATTTCTAGTTTTGAAAACTGTTGCATATTGCAAAGCAAATAGCCTTAGGTTTAAAAATATAAATTAAAGATTGATTTTTAGTGCAAAAGAATACTATTTTCATTATGCAGCTTAGATGAACCAATCATTAACGGAGAAGACAATTATTGCTTTCTGCGATTAAAGACACAATGATAGAATGCACCTGCAAGTGCTTTGAATTATGAGTAAATCACAAAGCCATTTTTGGTTTTTTGTATGACCCCTACAAGTTGTAGGAAATGTCAAAGAAAACATGAAGATGCTGTTATATAAATTTACATTGAAAGTTAAATTCAGACTAATGTGGAATCGATTTGTATGAAGAGATAAACTTCTAAGAAAAAAATTTCCCATAAAGAATCAACAGCTTCATGAGTACTAAAACTTGCACTAAAACATGTGTTAAAACTTACATTTTAAAGTAATTTATCAGAAATTTATCCCAATATTGTCTATAAAGTATTCTTAACAGCTCCCACACATCAGAATAATATTTTTAAATTGAAAATTATCAAAAGTTTTTTGCTATCAAACATTTGCATAGAGTAACTGACACCACTCTGAATAATGTTGATTGAAAATGAAGTTGTTAGAAGTATAAATTTGGATGACTTAATAAGTTCATAGAAAAAAACCCAGAAGAATCTTATGCTCAATCAAGATATCATATTAACAAGTGCTAATGTATTATATACAATTATGACAACAAAATTTTTTTTTGCATTTTGTAAGTTATTACTCATGTGTTACCCATCATGTTTTATAAGTAATAAGTTATTTTAAAAGAAATTGTTTCACATCTTACTACCTTTAACTGTACTTTCCCTCCTGCTTTTTGGACAAGGGACTCTACATTCTCATTTTGCACTGAGCTCTACAAGTTATGCAACCAATTATGATCAGTCTTGTATGCCCAATTTTCTTAATTAAAATAAACAGTCAAGAGGTAAATTTTCATTTCTGTTCTTTTCATATTTAGAAATGTTAATCTAGTACTGTTTTCTTATTGTGATTTTTCTCTTTCGTTTCCAGCGCTTTGGGTCTCCTTGATTACATACCTTTCTTCATACCTGCTCATATTTTCCAGCGAGATAAGAAAAAAATCCTGGATTTAAGATAATAAGCCATAGTTTTCTAGCTCACCGGATTATCTACTTGCATGACTGTCAGGAGCCAGATTTTTAAAAGAACTTTTTCTTTTTTTTTTTTCTTTTTTTTTGTGACCTCAATGAGAAGTTCCCACCAGCCATCCAGCCATATTTGACACAGCTGGCAGAATGAGCAAACGACACAAATTGTTACAGAATCCCCAAACTGCACTCTTCTTTCAGCACCACCTGGGGCCTCTTAATGTACGAAGCAGGAAAAGGAAATATGCAAATGTTGATATTCATTTGCATAGAGCTGATTCCACTGAATAGTTTTCTTGGGTTTCCTAACATTTTCATGGTTTTCTTAGCATACCCTTATCAATCATTTTTCTTGTCAAAGAAAAAAAAATCTCATTTTTTTTTTTTTGTTTTCATGTTAAGTGTTTCCTGAAGGTACTGCAATTTCTGAATCCTCTCAAGGTAAGAATTTCCTTGGAAAATTCTATAATTCTCAACAGAAAAGAAACCACCATTACTGAAAAAGCAAATAGCAATGATCCCAGTACATAATAAGCAACAGACTACCAGACTTCATTCTTTACTTTAATGGGACTCTTGATTACCATACGTAGAACATAAAAATGCAGCAGACACATTACGGGCCTCATGCCAAGCTGCAGTGTTCTTCCCTCTGGGCATGGATACCACCCTGTCCATGGATCCTAGCCTTGGTTTATCAGTTATCATGTCTTTAAGAGCCTGTCTTTAAGAGCCACTAAAATTTAAAGGCCCCCTTTCCAGCTAAGGCATATCTGCTTTTCTAGTCAATTTGTGCTTTTGGGGAGAGAAGGACCCTACAATTAACTAAAAAAATAAGCCAGAATCTCTGTGTTCCTCAAATGGATTAGTACTTTTCGTATTTGTTAGAATTTGTTAATTGAAAAAAAATGTATATGGTGGATCATAATAAGTGAGGGAGGCAAAATTTTTGTTTTCACATTCTTGTGTGAACCCAAAGAATCCCTTTGGTTTATTCTTTTTCATTTTCCTTTTGAACAATATTTGGAAAGAAATTCATAGCTACCACTGCTGTATGATATATAGGACATTGTTAAAAGAGTAAATCTTAAGAGTTATCATCACAAGGAGAATTTTTTTTCTTTCTTTTATTGTATCTATATGAGATGATGAATGTTACCCAAACCTACTGAAAAAAAAAAAAAAAAAAAAAAAAAAAAAAAAAAAGATGAAAATGTTATGGTGTTAGGTCATTTGCTCTTTTTATTTAATTTCAAATGACCACATAAAAATCACTCTGACAACTTCCTACCTCACATATATTTTTAGATATAACCAGGTTTGCAAAAAATTGTGTTTAATACACAAAAAATGTGCCTGTCTACAAAGCCTCCTTTATTTCCATTTTCTAACAATTTTATTTTGCTGTATCAGACTTTGTTTACCAAAGTTAAGATTGTTGGAGAAACATGTCTCATTCAAGTGCAAGTATCTGTGTAATTCACATCAAAAGAACTGTTAGCAACTATTACATTTTTTTTGATACATTATCTTCTTTTATTCAAATACCAGTCTGATCACACATGGTCCAAGAACACTCAAATAATAAGCCACATATAAACAGATGTTAAAGATTGGTCTTCAAACATTATAGCCAATGAAGCCGCGCTTGCCTATGATCTTGCCGACATAAAACCACATCCACACCTTGGTGGCCACCAAACCATTCAGCAGGGCTTCCTTAACTGTGAGCTGTTTGAAGCTACCAGTTTGAGCACTCTTGACTATTTTTTTTTGAGCTCTGAATAGCTGTAGGGATCTCAGCAGGGGTTGGAGGAACCAACTCAACCTGGCTCAGCGCCGCAGGACCCCCAGCAACTATTACAGTTTAAAACCTATTCCATACATGTTATGGATTGAATGTATCTGTCACCCCAAAACTCAAGTTGAAATCCTAACCCTCAATGTGTTGGCATTATGAGGTATTGGGAGATAATTAGGTGATGAGAGTGGAGTTCTCATAATGGGATTAACACCCTTAGATGAAGAGGTAGGAGAAAGCTTGCTTCCCTTCTGCTCTCCAAGTAGTGAGATTATGAGAAGATGACCATCTGCAAACCAGAAAGAGAATCCTCACCAGACACAGAATTGATGGCACCTTTGCATTTTAATTCCATCCTCCACAACTGTGAGAAATAAATGTTTGTTCTTTAAGCCCCCAGTCTATGGTATTTTTGTTGTAACAGCCTACACTGACTAAGACAGTAACATGTAAGCATAAAGGACCAGGAAGTCACAGACCTGCCTCTATAAAGTCATTCTCTTCATTCTTTCTGCCCTTGTCCTTGAGCGATAAGACTAAAATCATTTCATGTTTTGTCCTTAACCTTTTATAATGGGTTTCTCAAGTACACAGAAGACACATGATTCATGTGTATCACGTATATTTCAAACAGCTTACTAGACATGGCTAAGCACTGGGAATGAAGTGGTAAATAAAACAGGCATCATCCTTGCTGTCATGCAACCTACACTCTGGTGGGAGAGACCAACAATAAATAAATAAATAAAAATAAAGTTTCAAACTCTGATGATTATTATGAAAGAATAAAGTATCATATTAATAAAACTACAAATAGATGTTTCAAAAGAGTGGGAAAAAAAGATTGAGAGAGAGGAGAGGTTTCCCTGAAGTTATATTGATGTTTAGAGGGACTAGGTTTCTGTTCCTGTTTGTAATTACTTCACCTCAGCAATGGCAAAGCCCAATGGATAGAAGAGCACATTCTTCCCAGTGGGAATGTGATGCTTTCCTGCCTTCCTCTTTTTTTTTTCTTTTTCAGTGAGAGAGAGAGAGAGAGGGACTGCAAGCAGGGGGAGGGGCAGAAGGAGAGAGCGGAGCCCCACATGGGGCTCTATCTCGTGACCCTGAGATCATGACCCGAGTTGATCTTAAGAGTTAGTCGCTTAACCACCCAAGCGCCCCATGCCTTCCTCTTTTCTTAGAACACAGTTCTCTTGTTTTTCATCTTTTGAAATTCTTGTCCTTTGCTTTCTTTCTTCCAACACGTGCACCTAGCACCTTGTTCTATAACCAAATGGAGAAATCTTGCTAAAATATATGCAATATTAGTTCCTTACTTTGCCATTGATCTTGATGTAGTCACTATAATACCAGTTTATGTATTGTAATGCATACCAAAAGGCACTGCAAGATTGTATAAATTTGTCCCAGTTACTGTGTTCAACCTCCTGGCAACTCTGAAAGAGAAAGACGTAACATTGACCAATAAATAAAAGTAAAAGACATGCTAACTACTGAGAAGTGACACAGAAGTTCTAGGCACCAAGATCCAAGAATTATTTCTCTTGGGGCTCTTCAGCAAAGTGAGTACCTTTGATATCATAGTAACTATAGGTAACAGCTATTGATGATATCTAAAAAAATATATAAGATAATGTACTAATGAACACTAATACACAAAATAGGCCTAAATTTTCCTTTCCCCTTAACATTTTCTTATGTATATTTAAGCAGGGAAATTATGAGATTATGTCCCATCACATCTTTGCATTTTAATTCTAAATAGTTGGTCAATGTGGAAGGATTTTACTCTTGTTGGTGAATTCAGGAGGCAGTAAGCATGGATGTCTGTGTAATGCTGATAACCTTGAGGTTGCATGTGGTGGGTTTAACCTATGCGGTACACTCCATGCATTTGAGAATAGATTTTAGTGTTTCCCATGAATATAAATATTTAAGAGTAATTGTTACAAACTCCCAACACCAAATGCTTTGGTAAAATTTCTAACTTTTAAGCTATTATTTTAATTCACAAAATTGTATCAGGAACCCAATTGAATTTCAATCTGCTTTGCACTTAACTAATCTTAAGGGGCATTATTTACCAGCAAGAGGTTGGAATGGCCCTGCAGTGGTCCAGCAAGTAAGTGGCCGAATTGAAGTAACTGCCACCGTGTTTCTGGGCTGAATAAAATAAATCTTTTCAACACACACAGTGCACTGATTTATTTATTCACCAGATTTAGTCTGTCTTAAAAAAAAAAAAAGCTTATTAGAGTTTTTAACTATCTTTGTAATAAAAAATGACTTAAGATGATGAATCACAGATTTCTTGATTTATTGTAGTACAATACATAGAAATAATGTTTAAAGAAATATTTGTATGTAAAATATCCACACAATATGCGGGTAGAAACATGTCCCTAATTAATGCTAAATAATAGACCCAACCAATTTTTTACTTAAATTGACACCTGTGAGTAACTGAATGTTAAGCCTTTAGAATGCCTTTCATTCTTTCACAAGTAGGGAGAGCCTGACTCCCTCCATAATGATGATCTTGAAAACAGGTAAAATGACCAGAGAGATGTCTCATTAAGACCTCTCCCACCCCATAAAATACTCATTCAAACATCAACTCAGGCAGTTTCATGGGGGAGGCCCATTTTGAAAGAGGGTCAAGGTTTCAGATTATAAAGTCGGAAAGCTCATCATGCTTTGCCATTTCCCTTCTCCTCCCACCCTATTAATTCAAATTTTTTTTACACGGAGCAACAGTAATTAGACTTGATCTGGACCACCACCAAGGTCTTCTATCAAATTTCTTTCCTGTTTATGTTTGAGTTACTCAGAAGTTATCTGTATGCCCTTTGGACATTTAGGGCCTATTTTTTTTAAACTCCCTCGGTACAAAGAATGTAATCTTAGCTGACTCGGCTCTGGATTGTATCATTGTATTTCTCTATTTCAACTGAGAAATCTCAGAGTAAAGAGCAAAAGTAGTAATTCATCATAATAGTCCCCTTCCTCCAATTCAGGAAAAAAAAAAGACACTTTTTGTTTAAAAAGCTTCTTTGCATAAGATGGACTATATACTATCTAATTAACTTTAGTTCAAACAGAAGTTTTGTCTATAAATTATCTCCTTATGAAACAATTTTGAGGTTGTTTCTCATATGATTTTTTTCACTTCTCCTTCTTTTTGAAGTTTTATTTGGGTCTTTAGTTGGAGAAACAGTAATTGGAAAACAGAGCAAACAGATGTTATCAATTAAAAATTATAAGAATACCTAGGATGCTAATTGGCTACTGATTATTGTGTGCTGATAAAGTGGACAGGTTTGTAAATTATTTTCTCTACTAAACAGCATTTTAGTCTTTTGAGCAACTTACGTTCCTTGATAGATATTCTTGGACAATTTATGTTGGGTTGTTCCCGCGATCCTTATAATTTCAAAAAACTATGAGAAAGAGAATCACTACTTCAGAAAGGAAATAAATAGAATTTTCTTATCTACTTATAGCTTATTTCTGAATATAAGCCTTATTGTACTGTTAGAACTAAAAACTTCTCAGGTGTGATTTGGGGATAGGAGCTGCTTACCATGACTTCTCTAGAAATTTAAGGGATTTGGGGAGCATCTAATCCAGTTATTTACCATCACAGAAAATGAAACATATACAGAGAAATAATTTGCTCAGGTTACACAACTCATGACTCAATTAGCTTTAGAAGCTTGGGTCTTATGTCTAGTGCTTAATATTTTAGCCACTGCACTTTCAGAATTGGCTTTTGGTTTTATAATCTGATACAGGTATTGTATACAATGTTGGTCAAAAATTTTCTAGTTAAATAATCCACTGATGAATTTTGAGAATGAAAAACACATTCAAATTCGGTAACAGTAATAGCACATAGTTGAAGAATCTGGAAGAACTGCAATTTTTAGCTACAGAACATCCATAGTTACAGGCACTGCTGACAAACTTCAGTGAGTTGCATAATTGGGTACACTAAAGTCTTACTTTACAAACTGAATTTAAAAAGTAACCCTTACATAAAACAACAGTTTTTCTCACTTACCCTATTCTTTGTAACTTTGATTGTTCTTCATCAACTGATCATCGTTAAGTGTGCCTCAATTCTAACCCATTTCTTTTTTTTTTAAGATTTTATTTATTTATTTGAGAGAGAGACAGAGATAGCAAAGAGAGCATGAGCCAGGGAAAAGAAGGAGGAGCATGCTCCCCACTGATCAGGGACCCCGATGCAGGGCTCAATCCCAGGACCCTGAGACCATGACCTGAGCCGAAGGCAGACCCTTAACTGACTGAGTCACCCAGTCGCTCCATAATGTTGGGTTTGAATTTAAATCCACTACCATGTTTCCCCCATGATTTTCAGGGAGTAAAAGATGTATTCAGGAAAGGGTTTCCAGTTCTTCTTGGAAATATAAAGTGGCAAAGAATTTCACAGAGCCTCAAATACATCCTTATAAGATATAAAGAAAAGGTAACATCAGATCAATAAGACTTATGTTAGAAACAAGTTATTATACCACTTGTTGACAATCATTTTCATTTCCTCAGAAAGGCCCTTGTTGTGTGCCACACTGTTTTTGATCTTAAAAATGAAATCTCCAGCAAGCATGATACTTTTTTCATTTCTTAAAGTAAGTTCCTGCTTAGATGCTAAATTATCTCAAACTTGTTTATCTCAGAAGTACAGATGGCACATTTTAGAACCTTTCCAAATGCCCACCAACACATACACTATTAAAACCATGTAGTTTTCTGAGATCACTTAGGAGACAATCTTGTGAAGAGTATTTAAGTAGACTACTTAAAATAATTAGGAAGTAATGAAAAAAAGAACTTGTCTGCCCCAAATCTCTTTTTCATATAGTTACATGACACTTGCCCCTTCTCATAAGGAAATAATGTGAAAAGTACATTCATGATTAATGCTTTCTGACATATATTCATTGACTGTAAAAATTTTTTCCATGGTCAAAATGTGTGTGATTTCTAAAACCTTTTTTCAGAGCCCATTCAAACCAAATTTTACCTGCTTTCTCATCATTTCATATGTATAAAGAAAAAGATAATTTAAATAGACTCATGCTTATCAAAGTTCAACAGTCTCATCTATAGCTGTTGAGGACGTATTAGTGTCTTTACAATTGGCTTTTGGTTTTATAATCTGATATGGGTTTCATAGCAGCTAAAGAGTTAATAAATGCTGTAGACTTTTGAGAACAATGTCCCAACCAGATGATTATGACACCTTGAGTAGGGTACAGAAGTAAGGCTTCTCTGAGGAGAACAGTTAGTATGGAAAAGGAGGAAAGTTTATAACCATTTTGACCCAAACTTAGTAGATTTTTACTAAGGGTAATAGAAGTAGTTATGCATTAGTTTTGCAGTATTGCTTAATGAACAGGATTCCATGCTGATTTTAGGTCTTCCCAAAAATAGTGGGGAGAAGTGAAAGCTCAGAGAAGTTAAGAAACTTGTTTTAGTTTAAATAGCTCTTGAGAGGGAAATCTGGGACCCTATTTTCTGACCTCAAGTGCAGTGCTCCTTTCCATCCATCATTCTGCCTCCCCAGTAAATTGTATGACAATGAGAGGAAAGTATATTTCCCTTTTAGAAATTTTAGTCTTTTGGAAAGACCAACTGAGAGTTTTACCTGAGGTAAAATTTGCCTTAAATTTTGAGTTTAATAATCTAGAATTATGAGACTTTAATTTTGAATACTAAGACCTAAGTATTAAAAGGGTTCCAAAAGATGCTGGATAAAAATGTCAATTAAAAAAAAAATCTACTAATAATTACTGAATGGAGAAGGATGTTGCGATTAGACTAAATTTAGCTGAGGTCAGATTCTATTGATCTTTATACCCTCATTTGCCCTGTCCCAGCATATTATTGTCACTTTGTGTGCATGTGCGTGTGCGTGGGCGTGTGTGTGTGAATAGATAAAAATCTTGGATTCATTTCTGTTTACATATGGCTATTCAGGGTGAATATCTTAAAAGTTTCGGGATCAAAGTGGCTCATTATTGTCCCAAATTCAAAAAATAAATTAGAAAGAATGCTAAACATTAGTAAGAAGGTGTGTTATTTTAGTTTTATCATACTGAAGGAATAAAATAATTATTTTGATATTATGTACCAAGTCCTTTATTTGAACATTGATCACTTTGGAGGTATAATTCCCATCAACTGCCCTAGTATACAGGTTCCTCAAAAACAAGTATATATGACATGAAGAGTAAAATAATTAACTCTCCTAAGGAGACACTTTTTAAGTGTATCTTTCACTCATATTTGTGATTTATCTCCCCCCCCCCAAAATTAACCTTTCACCTCTGCTTGAATTCTCTGTGCCTCTTGAGTAGCAGCTGCTCATAAAAAGCTTACTTAAGTAAATTGCTTAATGCACAGTTTTGAGTGTAAATGCCACAAGAAAAAAGACTGGAGGTCATGTTGACAAACTTGGCAAGGCTGTGGTTTGAGAATCGCTCTACTCTGACATTTACTCAAACCAATCACCTCGTTTTTTCTACCAAATGGTTCCATGTCAATGACTGCTATATCTGGGTCTATGCTAGGAATGCTGCTTTGTAGGTGAACTACATTTTATCATTTTAGTCAAGAATTAAAGTTGGAACAGTACCAGAATGTTTGGGCTACCCAGTTGGAGCCACATATTAAATTTTCAATACTAATTCTTTCCCCCACACTCCAAGATTGGTCCAAAGCACAGAAAGGAATCAATGTTACAAAGAAACTTTAAAAACATGTTTAGGGTTGACTATTTATCTATGGCTTTGACTTATTTGGAATACGGTATTAAAACAGAGAGGCGGGGCGCCTGGGTGGCTCAGTTGGTTAAGGAGCTGACTCTTCTGCTCAGGTCATGGTCTCAGGGTCCTGGGATGGAGCCCTGCATCTGGCTCTGTGCTCAGCAGAGAGTCTGCTCCCTCTCCCTCGGCCCCTCCCTCCCCTCTTCCTCTAATATATAAATCTTCAAAAAACAAAAACAAAAACAGAGGAGCATGTACCAATATCTGTGAGGATCGTTACATTTAGCCATTTAATTAATGACTATGTTCCCATTAGACTGCTCCGTTATGGTAGGAATTATGTAAATTTTTGTTCCTCTCTCTGGCTTCAGTATCTAATAGACTCCCTACCCAGTAGTAAGCACTCAATAAATATTATCAAATGATTAAATGAATCTTTGAGAAGTCAAGAATTCTTATTTTGTCCCATGGTTTATTCATGGTGAAAAACTGCATCTGTTACCCTCATTAAGTTGATTAAATATATCTGCTATTGGCTACAAGAGAAGAGAGAAAGAGATGGGGAGGAAGGGCAAAAGATACGAGAAGTAAAAAATACAGAATTCAACTTCATTATACACTAAGAATCTAAAAGTTTGCTTTACTGAGGGAAACTCTATCATCTTCATGTAGGAAAGGCATAAAATTAACTTAAATACTAACATTTTTCATAAAAACTAAATTACTCTGCAGTCTAATGGGATCTTAACCAAATAGACTTACAAATTCAAAATGAATCATTTAATACACTTGTAGCAAACTGGGACATATCAATACAGAGATGAAAGAGGATACAGTCAAATCTATAGCACAGTGGGGGAAAGGGATGAACATTTAAATAATTATATTACTAGAGTTTGTGTAGCAACACAGTTAAGAAAACAGATTCTAACATTCAAACTGCCTAAGTTTTAATTCCGACAAGGACATTTACTGTCTGTGCCCCAAATGAGTTACTTAACATCTCTGTGTCATAGTTTTATCAATTATATACTGGGTAATAATGACAGTACATATCACATGGAGTGATTGTGAGGATCAAATAAATTAGTAATTATATACTACTGCATTCCAGGTTCTTTTCATATAATAATCATTATTATTATCAGATGAACTCAGTGAATTGTCAGCTGTGTGTTATGTGTCTATGCAGCTAAATAACCTAATGAATCAAGAAGATCTTTTGAAATCTCCATTGCTTTAACAGTATTTTTCATGAAATATATCCCCCAAACCTACACATACTGCACTGGATTCTATATAGGCAATCTAATCTATTTTACACACAGTTATAAAACATACAGAAATATTAAATTAAATTATATAATTTTGTGCTAATATATTATTGAAGGAAAATGTTTATTTCCAGTAATAAGGTTTAGCTTTTCCATAAGAAAAATTCAAGGCAAAAATGACTTAATTTTTGAACATGAGAAATGCTAGTGCATCTCATGACAGCTCTTTATAACTATCTGTGAACTACAATAATGAACAGGCCACCACCATACATGTTTTAAAAATCTCATCTTGGGGCGCCTGGGTGGCTCAGTTGGTTAAGCGACTGCCTTCGGCTCAGGTCATGATCCTGGAGTCCCGGGATCGAGTCCCGCATCGGGCTCCCTGCTCAGCAGGGGGTCTGCTTTTCCCTCTGACCCTCCCCCCTCTCATGTGCTCTCTCTCATTGTCTCTCTCTCAAATAAATAAATAAAATCTTTA
Organism: Neomonachus schauinslandi; assembly: GCF_002201575.2. Lineage (NCBI taxonomy): Eukaryota > Metazoa > Chordata > Mammalia > Carnivora > Phocidae > Neomonachus > Neomonachus schauinslandi. Next base: position 29,411,387 of record NC_058403.1, on the reverse strand, counting down.
AAAAAAAAAAAAAAATCTCATCTAATGTCATCACATACTCGCTTTGAATTTAGGAGAAGCAGTTCATTTTCTACCTGATAGATATAACAAATATAAGCCACAGAGAAGAAAAAAAAATTGCTAGTTTTTATTGATAGCTATCAATTTTTCTTTTTACTTGTCTCAAAACTATGACTTGATGAGTGAAACAAAGTTATTAAAAGATGAAAAATGCAGTTGACTCCAGGATCTAAACTTGGGAGATGTGGGTTCTAGATTTTTATTTTTATTTATTTATTTATTTATTTATTTATTTATTTATTTATTTATAAAATTTTGACAGAAAGAGAGAGAGTCTCAGTAGGCAGTGCGGAAGGCAGAGGGAGAGGGAGAAGCAGACTCCCCACTGCGCAGAGAGCCTGACGTGGGGCTCGATCCCAGGACCCTGGGACCATGACCTGAACCCAAGGCAGCCACTTAACTGACTGAGCCACCCAGGCGCCCCAGGTTCTAGATTTTTATAGCAGTGATAGTAACAGATACTTCCCTGAGGATGTCCCAGGACAACATTCTGGTTTTTCTGAGCTCAAAGACGGTGACTGAGTGAGGAATCTAAATAACAAACACGTAGTAAAGCCACAGCATTCCATGCTGAAAATAAAAAAAGATTCTTAAGTTATATCCTGGAATTTTATACATGATTTATAATTTTTCAGTACTGGTAGTCTCGTGGTGGAAAAGATAACAGATATGGTTTTTTTTTGTTTTGTTTTGTTTGTTTTTTTAAAGATTTTATTTATTTATTTGAGAGAGAGAGAGCATGAGCAAGGGGAGGGGCAGAGGGAGAAGCAGACTCCTCGCTGAGCGGGGAGCCTGATGCAGGGCTCAGTCCCAGCACCCTGAGACCATGACCTGATCTGAAGGCAGACACGAAACTGACTGAGCCACCCAGGCAACCAACAGATATGTTTTTTAATTAAGCATTCTCTAGCAAGGGCCAAGAGAGTGAAGAGGCACTGAGGTGGGAATTTGGAAAAAAGGGTTTAGGTAATAGCTTTTCTAGTTGGTTATGGTCCTTCTGTGTTTTGAGATTCAGGTAGGATCTTATTATTTGGACTAGTGGGAATCAATCCTACTACCCTCAAGATAATCTGTACTTGAAAATGGAAATTTAAAATGCAGATTATAATTTCAAGTGTCAGATCATGAAAGTCTCCCTGACTTTATACTAGTTTTACCTGGAATTTTTCTACTCCATCTCTTTCGTGTGCCCTCAGTATATGACTGCCTTGCCCTTTCTCATCTCATTCCCTCACTTTATCCTAATTATAATTCCTCTCATTTCTGGTGTGCAGGGCCTGTAGTTGAGGAACTAAAGAGCAAAGAGGAAAACATGGCTCTCTCCTCAGTTGTCTTCCTACATAGCAGCTGGGGTACAACATCGATTTTCTCGATACATTCCCTCTCCTTTTGTCACACTCATGTCCTCACTAAGTACGTCTAGGATAACCAGAGTTTAAGTGAAATTCTGAAACTTAGTTGTTCTTCCAGTGATACTTAGGTTACAAAACACAACTAAACTAAACTTTAGAGGTAGTTTGCGTGATTTCTAAAAAATTATTTTTCACTACTTACAGAAGTAATGCTTTGAAACTCTCAAAGACCTATGCACTTGGGAGAAAATATTAAAGGTGCATAAAGGATATCTCTACCACAGTTAGTCCTGGACTAGAGAAACATGGCTCAGAAATAATTGTTGGTGGCAGTCGAAAGGCAAATAGGAAATTCACCCACGAACTCACACTGAGCAAAGATAATGTTCTGGAGATATAAAATATAAGATTTTGTCTGCCCTTGAAAGTTCACACTCCTGCAGTAAATACAGATAGAACAAGCAAATCAGAGATTCAGGACAAGCAAATCAAAGACTAAAATGGACTATAGGAGCCAGTTCTAAAGTCCTAGACCCTGGCGTCCAGGATGGACATTTGTCAATCTCATTTGCCAGCAGGTGGAGGCAGTGAGAAAGGAGTTCATGACTGAAGAGATATGAGGCTAGTACCTCAACCTGGAAAACAAAATCTTTTCTGGAATCATTCCATTAGTAGATGCTATGTCTTAAAATATTATTAGAAGAGTAAGATACCTCAATTATATCTTGGTTCAATACATTTTGTCGGCTTACCTATAAAACCAATTGCTATATTTAGCAACATTAATATGATAAAATGCATTGAAAGAAATTTGAAGAAAGGCTTTTTCCATGACACGTACATTTTATTGTACTCTCTGGGTATGATGAGCAATTCCTAGATTTCCATTACTGAATAAGTCTTTGCCCTAGCACAAACATGCATACATCCTTAAGGATATATTAAAGTGTTTTCAGCAAATTCATTTAAAAGTTAATCCCCCCAAAAACCTTAAAATATGACAAAAAGCACTTGAGTCTTCTTAATATAAATTACCATGTGCTCTAGGGGAGAAAAATGAATTTGATGGTTGTCCTTAGGTGGGTGTGGTACTTTGGAGGAGGGAGCAAGAAGAAAAAGGGCAGCATTAAGCCACACTAAATAGAAAAAAGGGAAAAGAACACATGTGTACTAAATTTGTAAATTACATATATGAACATATCTCTTAAGAAATTAAATTGGATTAAAAAGTGTCTCAAAAAGAAAACAGTCATATTTCTCAAGCATCTGGGTAAAAAGAAAAAAATTAATTAACAAACTTTTCCTTAGGACTCAGAAGTGTCCTTTGTTACCTAGAATGCATCTGGACTAAATATTTGTTGCATTGTATATTACCTATAAGGGATCATGCCCCCTAGATCATATTTAAAGAAAGAAAATTAATTTATTATTTCTTTAAAAGATGTATATTGGGTGCCTACTGTAAGCCAAGGATTTAAAGTGGAATAAAACACTTCAAAATCCTTGTCCTTGTGCAGCTTAAATTCTGGTGCCAAAGAAAGAATATAAACAAAAATAAAAAGTTAAATATATAATATGGTATTTGGGGATACATTCTATAGACAACAATAAATTAGGGAAAGTGTTAGAGAATACCAGAGTATTACAATTTAATATAGCATGAAAATGGCAAAATCCATGTTAACCCTCGCACTTGGGACTGGTATCAGTAGGTTGTTGCTCCTGAGAAAGATTAACTCAGGATCTCATTGCAGTGAGAAGCTTTGCTCGAGGGTACCTTACTTATGTCTGGACTATGCTTTATTCAGTATTTAATTTATTCTTAAGCAATAATTTGGCTTAGATGATTCAGCCTAAACAACACACGGCTGCGAATGTATTTTTCTTCATTCTATTTTCCTTTAAGAGTAACTGTGAGCTTAGCTGCTGTAAAACACCAGATGGAAGAGAAACAGTTCGACACCATCTTTTCGTCATCTGCATTGCCGTGGTACTCAGTTTCTCATTGCACACAGGAACTTGAAAATTGCAGACCTCAGATGTGATCACACCTATCCTCTGCTGACTACTACGGATTTGCCTTCAAATGAACCACAGGAATGTTCATTTCTTAATAATCAGCAGCAGCTTCTCTTGTAATGTGTTGTTTTTACACATAGGACAGCAGCATTGGTCCCAATTTCTAGCCTTAGCTGGCAGGTCACTTTCCCTTGGGGAGTTTTAAAATCACTGATATTAAGTTAATTATGTCTGACTTTTGTCAAGGGCTATGGAGAGAAAAAAAATCTTCTGCAGTCTTGAAAAAAATATGATAACCTAGGATCAATTCCTATTGATAAACTTTTTAATGATTTAGCCCAACTTCCTTATTATGCATGGTGTCACGTTATGACACCACCTGAAGTGATAGACCATCTAATGAATTATGCTAGAAGGGTCTTCTCCAACTAATCTAAGCTTAGAGTCAAACTTAAAGTTAGTCAAACTGGGAAAAGGGTCCATTCCATTCCATGACAGAAGGTCGTAAAATCTGCCATTAATATTGCTCCAGAGGAATAAACCTTCTCTATGCTTCAAAAATATACACAAAGTGGGGCGCCTGGGTGGCTCAGTCGTTAAGCGTCTGCCTTCGGCTCAGGTCATGATCCCAGGTCCTGGGATCGAGCCCCGCATCGGGCTCCCTGCTCCATGGGAAGCCTGCTTCTCCCTTTCCCACTCCCCCTGCTTGTGTTCCCTCCCTCTCTGTGTCTCTCTCTGTCAAATAAATAAATAAAATTAAAAAATATATATATATACACAAAGTATATAATAATGAGTATAATAAGTAGTCATTAATATTCATCTAATCCTAAATAATTTTGGGTGTGTGACATTGGGGTAACGAAATGTGAAATTAACCACACCCCAGAGAAAGAATACAATGCAAACAATGAAGGGATTTGCCTAAATTGTTCACTTTGAACAATGTCTCATACTCAAGAGGTGCTCAATAAATGTTTGATTAATAAATGAAAAAATAATATCTGTTCATGTCAAATAAATCTGTGTAGAGGTCAACATCATATCCTTGCAAATTAAAGGATTAACCTTTTTATGGAAAGAAAATGGCTATTGAAGAAACTGAGTAATTTAAAAATATTTTATGAAGATTATAATTAAACAATATTAAAATCATTTTAAAATGTTCATGCTAAATAGCAAGATTGTCAAGTGTTTGTGAAATAATCTAAGAGAATTTAATTTTTAGATCCTAAGCAAGAGGCACTATTTAAACCCAAGTACATTTTTTACAGTTGTTATACAATGGTATTTTCTTTATTTACATAATAATCATCTCCACACATGTGAGCTTGCATGCCTTTGACATAGCAACTGGATTAGATTTTTGCTTTTTTCAATCACCGTATTTTTTTTTTTAAAGATAACAACTGAGAAAAAAATTGCGAACAGACTTTTAAATGCCAGATCAAGAGCTCTATCAAAACTTTCCCATCCCCCCTTGAAAAAAAAAATCTGGTTTCATTTATAGGGCTACACTAGATTGGCTATTAAAAAAAAAAAGATCGCTTCTCGGCCTTTTGGCTAAGATCAAGTGTGAAAAAAAAAGGAGGGGTGGCGCCTGGATGGCTCAGTCGTTAAGCGTCTGCCTTCGGCTCAGGTCGCGATCCCAGTGTCCTGGGATCGGGCCCCGCATCGGGCTCCCTGCTCCACAGGAAACCTGCTTCTCCCTCTCCCACCCCCTCTGCTTGTGTTCCCTCTCTCACTGTGTCTCTCTCTGTCAAATAAATAAATAAATAAAATCTTTAAAAAAAAAAAAGATTTCCCTTTTGAGGAAAATGGAGGAATGGTGGCATACATCCTGCATCTGGTGCTGGTGATTTTGAAAACACAAGGAACTGGTGGCAATTACCCTTCTTCCACATCTTAGGGTTGTCACGTGACCTATTCTTCCCTCCTGTCAAACACCTAGAAGATGAGGGCTCTGTGCTTGAATGTCTACAGTTCCTGGCATGGAATCCTTCCCTCCCCGCAATAACTGGAATATAATAAATGCCAGCTAGAAATAGTCTTTTTCTTTTTATGCTGGATATAGTAGAACATACATTTTTAAGAAATGTTTATGTTATTGAAGAACGTGACATGACCCCAAATATACAGAGAAACTTAATGTAATAGTGATTCTTCACACTGCCATACATAGGACTGGAGGAAATTTTACTGTTCTCAAACAGATGTAAGGAGATTCACAGAACTGATAAAGGCTAAGTAAAATTCCTCCTAAAACCGAATTGGGAGGCAGGGTGGGGAGAGTCTCCTGCCTTATATATAAGTTTTGTCTAAACTTAGGTTAGGAATTGTTGATATTCATTGACAAAATGAGATTAAGTCAAATGACAAAATGAGATTAAGAGCACCAAACATAGGGGCACCTGGGAGGCTCAGTCGTTAAGCATCTGCCTTTCGCTCAGGTCATGATCCTAGGGTCCTGGGATCGAGCCCCGCATCAGGCTCCCTGCTCTTCGGGAAGCCTGCTTCTTCCTCTCCCACTCCCCCTGCTTGTGTTCCCTCTCTCGCTGTGTCTCTCTCTGTCAAATAAATAAATAAAATCTTTTAAAAAAAAAGAGTACCGAACATAAGATCTTAGTATGTAAACCATTGTTATTTCACAATGTTTTTTGAGAACATACCAATTGAAATATATATATAATAAATTAGACTTTATGTGTATTAAAGTTTCTACTATGTGTACTACCTATAAACTCTGTGTATCAGTAACCGTCTTAAGTATAGTTGCTTTACAATTGCAATTTAGTACTTATTATTATATGAATTTATTCAATTAGATCTGTTGGAATTATTCATTCGTCATATTTTTTTGGGTTGACTTACGTGATTTAATTGTGTTAAAACTGTACTAAAAATATAAAGGCAATTCAAATTTAAAAATATAGTCTTTATATTAATAAGACATACATGTAATTGTCATAACATTTATTTATTATATGGAAGCATTTTATCCTGTGTTCTCTCTATGAGATATAATATTTTAAACAATAAAGTGCACCAAAAGATCCAGCAATAACTAATATCTGCTATTGTTAATTCAATGGGGGAAATGAACAAGACCTCATGTCCTTTTTGAGAGACAATGTAACACATTTCTACTCATATCCTTTAGTGGTCAAGAGGTTGTCTTACCATAAGGAGTGTTCTGATGCGCAAATATATTTTAGAAACCCAGATAAAGTAACTATAAAAATATAAAAACTATACTGAGTCAGGTTATGAGCATTTTGGGTTCTTATTTATCATAAATTGTTTAATTAAGTAAATAAATAGATAGGTTAAATATATGTCAACATGGTGCCACTATTGGATATATCCATTGGACATCCAACTGAAAAGAAAGCTTCCATGTCAATTGTTTATTGATTTAGTCAACAACATATAAACTCTATATTTCCAATCAACTCAAAAATTAAAAAAAGATGGAGGCTACTGTCTTTGAAGACCTTTCATTTTAACTAAGGGACTAGGACATACATTTATAAAGGGAAAAATACACATTGATAAGGTCAATTTGACTTTCAGGACCTTCTAGCTCTTTTATTCTTCTAGCACTTACTTCTTTACAATCAAGTCATTTTGGTTGGTTTACTGTGTCTACCACTTTATATGGACATCTGCACTTGTCGCAGGGTGTGATTTTTCTATGTGCTTTCTATGTGCTGATACTGATGTAAGTAGCATACCCTCTATTTTGCTTTTTTTAAGACTATGAGCCTCCTGTGCCTTGGACATTTTCAAGAATAAAATTTCCAGGCCTCACATAAATCATCAAAAAATTCACTGCGATGTTTCAAAGTTTTACAAAACTGCTGAAACTCTCTTTAATATAAGTTAAAGCCAGTGTTTTTTTGTGAAGGCAGCTGTTTCCTGAGGTGGTTATGCAGTTACACAAGAATATAATTGGCATTTTTAATGTGTGTCTAAATTTCAATCCTATTCCAACTACTGATGGCTCCATCATAACTATGAAGTAAAAATGAAAACTGCTTTGCACACTGTTTATGAGCCATATGTAAACTCGGTGCTCATATTTTGGACACTCAATGTCCATCATATTTTTAGACCCCTTAATAACTAAGAGATCTGAAAGGACTCTTGGGGTACAATGTTTAGCTTCCAGGGACAGTAGTGACAGTTGTCCACACTATGGACTAAGTGCTCAGTGTAACTTAGCATCCCCCCTGCATCACCCAGCAATGATGTAGCAAATTTACAGCGAATGAAGTCAAGATTTGATTTCAGCATAGTTCAACATTTAGAGCTTAAGATATAATATTTTAAAAATACTCAGAAATTCCCTAAATGTTAAAAAAAATCTCCTAAATATTCTTAAGTATTTAACATCACAATCATTGGTCTCATGTCCTAAAATATTTAAATCTTAACGGTTCCTGTCTAATGAAAATATGATAAATTCCCAGTCAGTAATGTTATCAGGAAATGAAAACTGTATCAAGTAAGTTATATAAAACCATAATTTCAACACTTAATTTTAACTCATGGACTTGATAAAATTCAAATTACTAATTTTATCAACTGAGTAAGATTTATTCTAAGATTTAAAACTGAAGATAACAGCATTTAAATGTGTGAAAGAACATCATCTATCCCAGCTCTATTCACCCAAAAGCATTTATGTAAAGTAGAAAAATATCTCATTATTATTATTATTTCCCTTTGTATTCAAGGCAAAATTTAGCCCATCGGTACACTTCAAGGTCTTGAGATCAAGCCCCATGTCAGGCTCCATGCTCAGAGGGGAGTCTGCTGGAGATTCTCTCTCTCCCTCTCCTTCAGCTCTTCCCCCACTGCTTGTGCCTGGATGTGTGTGCACGCGCACTCTCTCCCTCTCTGTCAAATAAATAAAAATGTAAAAAATATGTAAATGTAAAAATAAAGATTGACTTAATATTAAGTGACATGGAATCCTCTAAATAGAAATATTGATGTCTTACCCCAATTACTGAGAGCATACATAAAGTTCATAGTAGAAAATAATAGGTACATATGTAGGTGAAAGGTTAGAAATGATCTTTTCCTTTTGCCAGAGATAGAGAAAACAGTCTTCTCTCAAATACACCAAATTGTCAGTGACGTTGCAATTAATGCAATGAGCTCCTGGTGGTGGGTCAGGTCTAGGACTCCAAGCAGAGGTGAGAACTCCCCTACGTGGTTATGATGAATAAGAAGGCAAACTGTCCAAAGAGCAAAAGGAAAGATTCTGAATTTTCCCAAGTGCAAAAGGTCAAGTAAACAAGAAGTGCAGTTTTGACAAAGTGAGGAATGTATAGGGCAGTCTTGGGAGAATTTGAGCTGTCAAAATGAAATTACTTAAAAATGTCTTATTCCAAATCAGAAAAACATTAAATCACCACAAAATAACCAAGCTAGAGCAAATAAAAACTGTCTTCTTAAACAGGAACATAAAACTTTTTTCTCAAGTGCTCTGTGATGTAATCTAATCCTATTTTGAAGTGATTTTAGCTATCCTGGTGTACTATTGCAGAATCCCAAGAACTTAGCTTTGCTACCTCTGAATCCAAAGGAAAGTAAAGCTTCCTTTTTTGAAGGTTCCTACTACTGTTCTCAAAGCTACTTTTAAAACATCATTATGGAAGCATGTGCTTGGGCCTAATCGTATAGATTTCACCCAATAATTACTAAAGAAATTATATAGCACTGTGCTATAAACATATACTGTGATAAAGGTTAATGAATAACAAATGTATTATAATTCAATTGTAAATACAATAGAAATGTGTAATTTTCATGGCACTAAACATGTGATCCTCTGGCTTCTGTTTGAACTATCTCAAACTTTTAATTATTTAAGAATTTATAATGATTTGGGTACAGTGCATTTCAACTAGGGAAAATATCAGGTGGGTATTTTGCATACTACCAACCAGCACATATTTCTTTTGCTTGACGGATTTATTTGGTAAACTTATTTTATATATTTACTTTTAAGAGCCAAATAATATTATGGCCAAAACATTGGGAAATTTAATTGATCATGAAGATTCTTCAAGAAGAGAATATAAGAAAGAAAAGGAAGATAAATAGGATGATGAAGAGTAGGCAACAGAGGAAGAAAAGGGCAAAAATAGAAGCAAGAAAAAAATATTTTCCATGGCAGAAATGCTGCAATTTGAGGCTAAAGTCTATTTTTTTTTTGCTCTTTTTTGCTCAATTTTTACTAACATGTTTAGCATGGAAAGAATTGACACAATGCTTCTTGATACATTTTCTAAAAGGACAAAACCCAAAACTAAGTTACCTAAAAGAAAACTATCCTGGTTCTTCCATACAAATACGATCCTATTTGTTTTGGTTGAATAAAAAAAAAAATGGGGGCTTTTCTGAATACAGTTAGATTAAGTCAAACCTGTCATGATTCAGAAAAACATGAGGCGACTCAGTATAGATGAATATGTTTTCTCCAGGTACTCTGACTCTGATGAACAGAGAAAATCAGTTTTTATATTTCTGAGCAAGATTAAATTTGACTAGAATAATTTTTAGTTAGGCAGCAATTCAGAAGCCCAGAACTATTCAAATGAGAACTGTCATAATTTGCTATGACTACTTTAGTTCAAGTCATAAAGTGTTTCATTCTCAGACATCTCTTTCATATGACAACACTGCCAATGGCAGGAAAACACAGTAAATAGATCTGTTTTTCAAAGACGCAACATCAGTCTTCAAGAGAAAGAAGATTATATAATAATAATTGGAAATTATTTTATCTTCAAAAATACATCAAAGCAATGGCATTCTGTATATACTCTGAAATACCAATTCAAGATAGAAGGATATACTAAATCACAGACATCTATGATTTAAACAGGCATTTATCAGTTTTAGAAGACAACAGCCTGATCCACAGCAATAGCAAAAAGATAATTGAGTTATATTTTTTATCCACAGAGATGACATCTTGAAATATCAAAACATGTACAAAATCATATTGGTATACCAAAAACCTAATAGGATCTGAAATGCATTGAATTAACAAGTTGTAATACAAGTAATGGTAAGAGGTTTTGTGAAAGAGGAGGAATGGATGTTTTTTTCTCCAGAGATAAGTGACACTACCACCTAAATAGCAGAGTATAGACCAAGACTTCAAAGAGAGATAGGACTGCTCAAGGGAATGCTTTATTAATCCTCACTACTGAAAAATCAAACTTTTCCTACATCAGTTAGAACTTTTTATCAACATATAGGCTTCATGTTAAGATAATTATTTAAATTTTGCTTATAAAAATAAAAATGAACAAACTGAAGGTTTTCCAGAGCAAATAATCAGTTTTTTCAATTAGACCTTATTATGATTTTGAAGAATTTCCTCTTTCCCATCCCCAAGATTATCCCTGGACATTCTGCCCCTCTCCAATGAGATGGGAATGAATTAAATGAATTTATGTATGCAAATGTCTTGTCAAAGGGGGAAGAAATAATAATGACATTGCAAAAATCATTCACAGGCCAATGTTTAATACATACTTTCAAAAAGCCAAAAATGTTAATTTTAAGTAATTGATAAAACTGTGAGATATACCCGGGAATGGAATGGTATCCAATGTTTTATTTGGAAGAGTTGGCATTGAGCAGAAACCAGAATAGTTATTTATCTTTTGAGGTAGGAGGTTGGCCAAAATATGCAGGTTGTGAAGGTAGGTTGAAGGGTTGTTGAAGCATGTGGAAAATCTCTTCATTGCTAATGTTTCCTCAGTGAATTAACAAGCAAAATAATCAGCCTACAGAAAGGGGTGGAGCAGATGTCTTACAGGTTTGCCGAGAGTGGAAAAAGTATCAAATCTTGAGAAGAGGGAAAACGAATTGGCTAGAGAAATGAAGGAGTTTGTTGGCTCCACTGAAGTTTGTTGGTCATGAATCTAAAATGAATCAAGCCAGTCAGGTTGTGTGTTTCCCTCCAGCTATGCAGGTGAAAAGTAGGTGAGGAATTTAATCAGATTCACATTTTTGCCAGTTGAGGAGGGCAGATGAGGGGAAACACTGCAAACCAGGAGAGCATGTATTTGAGGAAATGATTATTAGGTTGGTCCAGGAAATTTAAGTCAGGCAAGGAGAGAAGTGAAGGCAGTATAGAATTGTCAGACAATGAGTCTATGAATTAGAAATCCAAAAGGATTGGAAATATTGTTGGCATCTGGTCACTGGATAGGGTGGACAGGACAGATAGGAAATGACAGCTAAAAGTGGAATGCTTGATTTGAGATTATGGTAATGACTATTTGCAAAGGCAGAAAGAGGATAAAATAACTGGAGTCAAAGAGTCCAAGAAACCGGGGTATGATAGTGTTGGATGTATCATACTTAATGGATATCATAATCACAAAGACTTAAGACATCCACAAATGCTCCTGGCGATGTTGCCTAGGAGTGCAGATCTTTGTGTGCTGTTGGTGTCATTCCCTTGTGTGGCCTCCACACAGGGACAGGGTTACCAAACCAGAGGCTAAAAGAGAGTTCTGCATGTTCTGGAAGACATTTCCCATCTCCCCATCCCTTTTAATAATGCCAGTATTTATAGCTTCTTTGTCACAGTGCTCCCAAAAATCCATCAGGTCTGATTCCATACATATCCTATATTCCCAGTACTTAAATCCTTTAGCTCATTGAGCTCTAGACCATGATTTCTCCTTTCTCTCTCCAGTTTATTTCAGGTTTATGAAGCTCACACCATTAAGTCCAACCATCTACCAACAATACTTGTTTTGGTCATCCTATGACCTTTCTGTCATTCTCTTTTTTGTCTTGAAATATAATTAATTGGTACTTGCCTGAAAACTCTCTGTTCCCTCCCAAATCACACCTGCCATAATTCTTGCATTTCCGTAACCATATCAACTCAAGAAGAGGTAAAAGGACCAATAGACCCACAACCATAGAAAATACTGGAAAATAATCAGATATCTACCCCTAAAAGACATTGAATTGCTAATGTTATTACATTGATTTTCATTAAAAATCAAAACTAATAATTCCTAAGTCACTTAAACTGATCCAGAACATAGAAAAACATAGAAATCTCTCCACCTTATTCAACCAGATAGCATATTCTTAAAACACAAACTGGATAATATTTAGCACACAAGAAAATTTTTGTTCAATATTAAGAAGATAATTTATATGAATTATGAAGACAAGTATAAAATTCTGAAACACTGGCAAACAAAATCTAGAACTATTAAAAAATCTATCATGAAAAATACAAAGGTGGTTAAATATTAAGAATTATACAAATGTCATCAATCATGTTAATGAGTGAAACGTGAAAAAATAAACCATGTGATTTTGATTGATATTGAAAAAGCATTTGATAACATTCAAAACCCATTACAGACTTTTTCAATTGTTTAGCAAGCTTGCCAAAGAAAGAGTTGTCTTGATTTGATAGAGTATCCACTAAAAACCTTCAAGAAACGTCACACCTAACAGTGAAGTATTAGAAACATTACCACTAAGGTGAACTATGAGATAAGGATATTTAAGAGTGGCAAGTGATATCAAGCAATATATGGAACTATTGGATTACTACATTGTACACTTGAAACTAATACAGAACTTTATGTTAACCACACAGGAATTAAAATTTTAAAAAATGTCTAAAAAGAGTGGCAAATGATAAAAAGGAAGACACGAAATTGTCATTATTTAATAATAGTGTCTACTGAGATAGCACAAAATAATCATTGAAAAAATACTATTTTATTGAAACTGGTTGGAGTGTCCAATAAAAGTCAGTGTTATAAGGTCAATGTAGAAAAAGCTTATTATAAACTATCAATAAAATATGATAGAAAATATACAATTCACCATAGCAACAAAAATATATGAAAAAACTAGAAATCATCCTAAGAAGTTTTCAAGCCCTATATCAAAATGTTGGGAAAGTTCCTCTGTTCTGGAAGGACAGATCCTGAAGGGGAGGCACTTGAAGTAGAGGCAGAACACCCTTAATATCACCACTTTAAAAGTGCTTAGCCCAGGGGCGCCTGGCTGGCTCAGTCGGTAGAACGTGTGACTCTTGATCTCAGGGTGGTGAGTTGGAGCCCCATGTTGGGTGTAGACCTTATTCAAATAGAAATTAATTAATTAATAGGTATATTTACCTTATATATATATATATATATATATATATATATATAAACTACTTAGTCTAGTAGGATTTTTTACCTGATTTTAGGTAATGAAGTATAGTGGCCAATCATGTGGACTCAAAACAGAAAAACTGGGTTCAAATCCTGGCTACACAATATACTAAGTAGGTTTGTTAATTTTACTCTTCAGAGCCTCAATTTTATATTCTTAACAACAAATAGAATGGCAATAATAACTATTTTTATTGGACTGTTACTAAAAGTGAGATATGTTATGTAAATTTATTAGTACGATGTCTGTCACATGGCAATAGTTCAATAACCCACTATCATTTTTCTAACGGATTATTACCGTATCTTCCTAACCAGTCTCCCTACTGCTACCCTTGGCTCTCTACAGTCTGTTCCTAATGCAGAGTGAACCTGTTAAAAAGTATATTAGATGATAGTAATCTTTGGCTCAGAATCCTTAAATGACTTCCTTTGCATGTGAATAAAAGCAGTCCTTACAATGGACTAAAAGATCTTTTTATTTGGTCCCATATTCCCTCTCTTCTCCTACCCCTCTCCCATTTCTTTCTCAGGAACCTTGAATTTCTGCTCTCTGAGCTCGAAGCCCTCTGCCCTAAGTTTGTCACCTAGTTTGTTACCTCACTTCCTTCATCTCTTTGCTCAAATGTCTCTTTTTGTAGAGAACCTCCCTGACCACCCTATCTAAAACTGAAAAACAAACCAAATCCCAAACTCTCACCCTAACACTCCCTATTCCCATTTTCTTTTCAAATTAACTTTCCATTATCACTATATAATAGGCATTATATATATATTTATTTAAAGATTTTATTTATTTATTTGAGAGAGGGAGAGCACAAATGGGGGGAGGAGTAGAAGGGACAAGCAGACTCCCCTACTGAGTGGGCAGCCGGCTGTAGGGATCCATCCCAGGACTCCCAAGATCATGAGCCCAAGTCAGACGCTTAACCAACTGAGCCATCCAGGCACGCTGACACTATATTTGATAGAAGTATCTATTATTGTCTTCCCTACTAAAGTGTAATCTACATAGGGTCAGGGATCTTCACCTGTTTTCTTCTTTCCTTTCCCCCTTTATCTAGAACAGTGCCTGGCATACAGTACATATTCAATAAATACTTGTTACATGACTATAATGATTGTTATTCCAACATTACAATGAACTGGAGCTATTGAATTCATATCCGTGTGTTAAAATGGACAATTAAATATTAAAAATGTTCATGTTTCAACAGCATATTTTTATGCTGATTTTATCATTATGCTCCCTTTAATTCTTGGTATATAGGAAAACTACCTTCCAATTGTGGTGGTCCTTGATTATCCTGACCTGTGATTTTATTAACATCTCAGGTAGATCTCTCTCAAATCTCAAATCTCTCAAATCTCAACTATTATTTCTTGATATCAATTTCTTTAAGATCCTATGCTTTCACAAGTTACAATTAAAAGAGAAATAAGGCCTACATTTCAAATGTATTTTCCATAAGTTACTTTGAGAATCAAATGCCAAGATGAAAAAATCAGCCTCAGGGCCTGAGCAATGGAGCCAGTCCCATCTTAGCAATTTGGCTTGGTAAAGTGTTTCTCTCTATCACTGTAAATACAAATCAGATTCTCAACACCTATCATCAGTCAAGCCTTGGGGGCACAGCTATGATTTGGAGAAGTTCATGGGAAGTTGTGTTGGCCTGGCTCCAGCAAAGGAGCACTGTGGTATATAAATAGTGTGAAGAAAGAATAAAAATGATGAAGAACTTCTTGAAGTTCTGACCAAACAATCTGTCAACTTTTGAGGGCATTACAAGATCCAGGAAAAATTGGCCTTTATGTGAAAGGTTAGAAGTCCTCAACAGATAATATTTTCTGGAGGAAGCATGAACCAAAGCGACTCCACAGAGATTAGAGGATTGTTAGCATTACACACGTGTGAACATTTACAAAAGAAAATGAGCCAATAAATCAGCTTCCTTACCTCTTACTGGCACTGATGAAAACCTGGAGCCCAAATCTTTCAGTGGCATGAGATGATCAAAAGCATTTTTTGGAGTGATGTGTGGATGGTGATTCATAAATGGTAAAGACTGCAATGTCATATGGTAACAAAATCTACTTAACACGATTCTTCCCATACATGGCGGCAATGATAATCCTGATGGAATACACATATGAATTTGGTTGAAATTATTATAAAATTTATCTAATCCATATTCACATGTATTTTAATTGGATTTTCTTACCCATTTTCCATTTACCTATATTAAAACTTTTGGAAAATCAGTATTAACTCTGCTTCTACTAATGTTCACCATCATAATACTTAAGTAGATTCCTTTAAAAGTCTTTTTTTAGGCTCTTACTATCCATTAATAATGTTATTTTAATTTGAATATATTTAAAGTAACCAAAATATTTTGAATTCCCTAGTGCTAGATGAACATAAATCTATAGTCACAGAGTCTTAGAGATAATTGCATGTTAGTAATCTCAACAGTCAGGGTTTGTTCCAATAAACTTTACGCTTCAAACCACTCTCTAGTTCCGTTTTATGCAAATAGTAATCCAAGTGGGAATATGGCAAGTCTCTTGGCCGGAGATAGTATGTCTAAGATGGCTTCCTAAGATTTGACTAATACATGCACGCCATAGAAAGTATGCAGTTTACCCAGAATGTGATTGCAGGAGAATATTGGTGCTGGAATTCAGGTTTTATTGAATCAGAGAATATCAGAACAGATTTTGGAGAGAACTGTGTTTATTGGTAGTAGCAGAACATTTTTTAATGAAGCAATACCCAGAATATTAGTTTAATAACCCAAGCTTCTTTTTAATTGAAGTGTGAAGATTGGGAACAGAGGGTAAAGACCGTCCCCCCAACCCCATGTGCCACCGTGCCACCTTTGATACACCCCTCTGTACTTTGAAAGTAGGTTCTCTTCTTAAAATTTATAAATTATTTATTACCTAGAGGTGAGAACAGGTGGGCATGGCAGTTTAATGTCATTATTTAAAAGCTGAAACAACAGAGAAGCCATGAACCCAGATAATTTCCTTAGGATCACATGGCTAATTTTTGAACTGGAATTTGGGCTAGTGCTTTTCTCACCACATCAACCCTAAAAAAGGAAAAAAAAAAAAAAAACGCTTTTTGAAGCAAAGGTAGAACACCCTCATTAGTAATCAAAAAATGCACAGTTAAAAATGAAAATGTCATTTTTTTTTCCTTTTAAATAGGTACTTTTGAAAGAAACACTACTACTTAAAACCTGTTAACAAATACTATTGGTTAACAAATACTATAGGAAAACACCACATCTTCCAAGATCTAGCCTAGTACTGCCCAATAAAACTTTCTTATGATATTCCTGCTCTGTCTAATATGGTGGCTATTAGCCACATGCAGGTAATGAGCACTTCAACTGTGGCTCACGTGACTGAGGAATGAAATAATAATTTTAGCTAATTTTCATGTAAGTTCATGTAAATGTGACTAGGAGCCATCAAGTCAGACAGCCCAGACCTAGCCTTTACTTCCTCTCTATATCATCTCTTACCACACTCTCGCCTATCACCTTATGGCTTGTCCATAATAAAATTCCAGTTTTCTGAATGGAACCATTCCTTTCCAACTCCGAGTCATTCTGTTAGTATCACTCCCTAATTTCTCACTCCCCTACTCCTAGCCAACTTCTACTCACCATTTGTATTTGATTAGATGATGCTTTCCTTGAGCGGGTGTCTTACTCCTGTAACCCTTTTCTACCTTAATCCTATTTAGGTAGATAGCACTTAATATTCCCTAGGGTAATTATATTTTTGCTATCCCTTTCTGCCCAGGAGTGCTTTATGGAAAAAGCTGTGCCAGTAATAAGCATATGACTTGTCACATGTATTTTGAACAAATGAGTAAATGAATTAATAAATGTTTAAATGTCTACTTAATTGTATTAATCATATTTTTGAAAGTTGGACAGAAAAAAACATGGATGCAATGTTGAGAAATATTGTCATCTCTCAAGCAGAGTAACGACAGGCTAATTCCACACTTCAGTCTAACAATAGTATGATGAATTGATTATTAGGTGGAATATTGCCTAGATATCCATTCTAATAGTCAGCTATGAAGTGATGATGGTCTGGACTAGAGTCATTCAAGTGGCCATGGAAAAGAAGATGTGAGTCTGAAAGACATGTTGATAATTGGGTTGACTAGAACTGAAAAAAAAAATGAGTAGTCACAAACAATTTCAATATATCTTTCATAAGAAATACAGATAATAGTGATTTCAAACAAAGATATTATATTTGGAAGGTAAATAAAACTTTGGGTGATGTATGATGAAAAAGGATGATGTACAAGTAAATTCAGAGGCATCTCTAAGTGTGAAATGTCTACGTGATAAAGCTGTATAATCAGTTGGTAATACATAACTATTGAGAATGTAATTGGCAAATCAACCTAAAAGTTGGGGATAGTAAAGCCATATGATTATTTGTGAGGTTTTTTATGGAAATGTGTAGGAAGAAGAAAATAAACTGGTAACTAGGTATTTAAATGTATCCAAGGAAGGAGACAGAGGGAAGTGGAAATGCCAGTAGACTATTTAGAAATATTTTTAAAAAATCAAAAGACTAGTGTTTTAAAGAGGGGGTATGGTTAAAAGTATTGACTTACCCTGAGAAACTGAATTGGAAAAAAGTGAGAAAATGAAATTTGGGTAGATAGAATCTTAGTGGGTGACGTTTGAGACAGCTCTCATTCTTATGCCTTGTGCAAAGAAGAAATACCGACATTCCATACTTCTCAAGTAGTCAGAGGCTTCTATTCAAGATATAAGACCATAAATTTAGAGGCTGGGCTTACTGTCTCTATTGTATTTGGGACCAGATAAAATTTTTTGTTTTGTTTTTAAGAGATAGAAAGTGAAGGTCTAGTAAAAGTTTGCCTCTTAAAGCTTAATACAAATAATTTTAAAGAAATATTTGTCATTATTTTTTTTCAAAGCTGTTTAAAATGGGTCTCTAATACATAGGGTTTATATGAATTTTTTTGTAATAGGTTATTCTCTTAGCCCTCAAGCAAAAACTTATGTGCTAATACTATGTTAGGAAATGCTTTTTTCAAGGAAGTCACAGTGAGGGAAAAGGAAAGTGAGAGAGCAAAATTATGGAGGTGAATTACCAACCTTTCTACACTTTCTACACAACCTTTGTATCAAGCACAATTTCACCATCTTTAAAAGGTAGTATGAACTACCAAATCTCAGTCTATTTTGAAGTAAGAAAAGGAGAATTTATATCTCATACTCCCATTTATATTGTCACAGTTTTGCTTCATGAGCTGTTAACATAGCCCCCTCCTCCCCTCATACACACACACTTCCAAGTGGCCAACAGGCAGTCCCTACTGGGTCCCGTGACATCTCATGTCTCCGAAACAGTAAGAAAATCTCAAGGAGAAAGGCAGAGTGTGCCATGTGGGCATCAAGGAAGATGCAGTAATGTCGGCCCCTGAGAAGCCAGTTGAAGTATCTGGAATGGAATAGTCCAAAACTTCAGAGAGAGATCCTACTAAGTGGGTCTTAGATGCCACTAAGACGTATCTGATACAGTTCACAAGACCATCCACTTTACTCTTTCTTCCCTGACCCTAGCACTCAAGGGTGGCATGCATACAGCCTCTAATTTGAGTTCTATTTTTGTGATGGGGTAATTATGGACATGAATGTACAAGTGTGTGAACACAGATATTTTTAGACAATACATATCCTGGGATAGTTTGAGTAAGAATAATGGCCTGACTTTCTTAACTCTGATATTAATAAATGATGGTAATTTTCATATCAGCTTTATTTTTGTATAGCTTAATCTTTGAAATCTTATACTCTTTAGATACATCATTTTTTAAAATATTTGTTTGATCAACATGCATTTCATCAATGTCAAGTGGACTTTTGCTTTTTCCACCCAACAAAACTTCATGTATCTTCAAGGCTAAATTAAAAAGTCACCTTGTCTCTAATGATGGTATTGTATAGTTGAATCTTATTTTCGTTTAAGTTCTTAAGTCCCTTTGTAAGGAAAAATTGAGGGCAGTCCAAATTACCTATGAAAATAATTTAAATCACCCACTAGAAATAGTATTAAATTTATACATATTATATTATATATTGTATTGTATTATTACATTATTATGTAATTATTAGTTTGTTTATACAAACCTGTATAAAATCTCCTAGGTCTTGGCCAGTCAGTGTTTTCTGTGTGGCTCTGAGTCTCAAGAAAGCCTTAAAATCAGTCACACATCTCTTCTATCATTTTTGCCCTTGAGTTTCAGGCTTACTTGCATCTATTATTGTTTTAATAGAGTCAGGTATGTGACTCAAATCCACCGACCCAGACTTTCTCAAAAAGATTAACCATCTCTCCTTTGCACTTTGGTATCACCCTCTTTATGCTATTGGCAGGCAGTTTATCATACTTATCATGTCTATTTGGGGAGATATGACAGTGAGGCATTTCCTACAGCCATCTCCCATTTGAACATAATATTTTGCCTCCTTAGACATTAGCATTAGAATTAAAAGTAGGAAAGATTAAAATATAATCTGATAGGAAAGCATCTGGAATAATAACTTGAAAAAAAAACCCAAAACATCCCTAGGTTTCTAGTAATTTGCTAAATAAAGACCACTCCCCTGACTTGATCTTTTAGTTGCTTACAACTATTTTCCTAGATGGCAAAGCTGAGAACTGAAGCTAGCAGTGGTCATGGTCCTAGGGGAGCTCTGTTTAGTAAATCTTGACTTGACATAGGAGCCAACCCCCTCCAAAGGCTTCTCTGCTGCATTTCCCTACAGCTCTAACGGTACTGTGTTTGGTTCTCTCCAGAATCATCCACCTTGTTGAAAAGTGAGTTCCATGAAAACACGGAATATCTCTTATATTTGTATCCCTGATGCTCAGCATAGTTTAGAGGATGATAGGTCCTCAATAAATGTTTGAAGATATAATGAAAATTTTTAAATTATGCCATGTTTCCACATAAAATCTTCTCAAATCTTATAATCCTCTCAAAGTATATTATATTAAATTAGATTTCATTAACTGACAATGAGGATAATTTGTGTTTATTTGGTATTTCTAATTGTTATATTATAAAACAGAATTATGCTGAATTTAAACTTAATTCCTAAGAAGCTTTTTAATTTATCATAAAAAAACGAGTGAAGATGTGCCACTTAGATGATTCATTATATTGTTTATGCCCATACTAAGTGAGAAGAGATAATTAAACCCCCTAGTGTGTTCACACAGAGGCTTGATAAATGTTTATTAATTATTATGGATGTGCCATAGATAACAAAAGGCAGTATATATTGGGTCATTTAGAATCAGCTGGTGTCTAGTTTCAGAATTGAATTTTTCTCATTGCATTGCCCTATTGCCTGAATATAGCTTCAACTTGAATAATTAAATCAAGGACTCAAGCAAAACTCTCTAATGCAATCTTGAAAGAGAACATTGTTGAACAACAAGTTCCAGCACCAAACTCTACACTGAATATTTTTAACAGTCTTAGGAAATCATTGGTTTGATAATAGCTACTCCTTGAACATCAGAATTTAATTAGGCAATCTTGTATTGGACACCAGATAAAGTAAATGGATAGTTAGCAACCTTAGATCACATGGCACAAAATAAATCATAATACAAGACTTCTTCCATTTACTTCCTTCCTTCTATAGTGCGATACTAAATTGGTTTGAGATAAATGGTTTCCATCATACGCCTCTGTTGAGGACAAAAAACAGAAAATGACACTATTAATATACTGAAGTTGCCTCATTATTCAGAAAGATTAGAATAAAGAACCAAGATAACAGGCCTGTAGATTGTTTTCCTAGCATATTAGAGGGCTTTGCTAATGACTACAAAGTTTAAGATTATTTATATATATATCACAAAATGTGAGCATGACAGTGGTGTTAAGTAATTAGGAATATGTTTCAATAATATTTAAAGATTTCTTACATGTTTATAATAGTCTTTCTCTTATAAGCTTATGAAGTAATTAATCTGATTGTATAGACTTTCCTAATAGAGTAAAAGAAATAACATACAAGAATTTTTCAATGAAAATTTTAAGTCAGCCATTTATACTTATATGTATTATGGAGTAAATTATACATATGACTGTTCATGATTCTGGATAATTATTTCAGGAAGAGTCATTATATTTCCTTTTAAACAGTTGTAATATAGCTGATTAATGCTTTAGAAAAATTAGAGCAGCTCTAAAATAAGTAATCTAATGGGTGATGATAATATTTTTGTTTGCTATCATGTAAGCCAATGAGGTCATTCTCCTTCCTGCAGGCAGAACTCCAAGTTAATATCCTTTTACAGATATGAGTGTCCCTAACCTGGACATAACAAATTGATAATGGAAACTAAATAATGCTGGGAACCCAACACTATTTGAGATATCATTTTTAAGAGTTACTCATCTTCAAAATTCTCCTTCACAGGCAGAGTAGCTTAGAGCTTCTATGCAAGAGTTGAGTTTTGAGTGTAATAAAACTTGAGTTTCCTAGGATAAAATTCTGCACAGGAATAAATCTCTTTCAATTTCATAGATGGACAGAAAAATTTAACAGTGCACAAATGCAGTAAATAATCATGAATAAATTAATACAAGTAACTTATTTTCCAGAAAGTTCTTGGCAGATTTTGAAAATCATTTAATCATATCCTCAATTTTTTATTTATATCAGAGCTGTGTGTTTTTGTTCATTTTATTTTTTTGTTACCTGAATATATTTTTTGCTTAGCACGCTACAGGTTAACAGATGCTGAAAGTCCTAAAAACACTAATGTTATTTTCAAGGAAAAGAAATGCAAAGAGTTCTAAAAAGCTATTTTGTCACTTTGAAAGAATTTGAAATATAAGTTCCAGAGGGGAGAGTGAATTATCTGAGAAAGGAGTGATGACATTGTATTTTCAAATGTGCTGAAGATTAACTGTATACGAAGAGGTAAAAGCCAGGTAGGTAAATGAGGCTATGCAACCTACTAAATAATTCTGATTATTTAGAATCATTGAGTGTGACATTAACAGATTGACACACTTATTTCACTTCTACAAGAATTTGTATTGTTAAAACCAGTACTGTAACTAACAACAACAGCGTCAACAAAAACCAAACTTACAACCTACAGATCAAAAACCAAACATGATAGGTACTACCCACAAAGAAAATCAACCTACCACACAACAAATGCCTTGGTGATCTTGCTGAGTCAAACCAAACAGTAATTATGAGGGCAGGCATGGAAACCAGCAGACAGAGTTATATTTGATCACACATCAGGCTTTGCCTTTTTTTCTTTCTGTCATAGTCAGGGCCATAATCATAGTGCCCCATTTAGATGCCACGTCTGGGTCAAAAGATGTATTCAGAGATCCAAATAAGCACTCTGAGTAGGAGAAAACTATTGACCTATGAACATCTTTACTTGCATGTTGATTTTAATTCAACATGTAATTTATTCTGATGTAAAATAGATGATACAGAGTTTGAATCTCTAGAATAATTTTGCAGCAGGAATATGTCCTAATAGTGACATTATTCCAATTATTGTAATTGAACATATTCCTGAACACTTTGGAAATGGCACTGGAAGTAAGTCAAACAGTGCAACGTAGCAGATGAGGCTCAGAAACGGAAGTCTCCTTTAACCTGAAGTCTGTTGCAACTGTGCTTTTCTCATTTTAAAACGTAAGAACTGAAGTATTTCTAAGAACCCTGCAGACTTCCAGATTCAGTGACTGTATACATTTTTTCGACATCAGATTTCGGATTTTAAAATATAGGAATACATTTACATTCTTTGTGTGGAAATATCCTAGAGATTAAGTATCATTAGGTATTGTTTTAGAGCGTGGTCTCTTCAGTTTTAAGGATTCACTCTTCTATAATTCTATACACTCTGATCCAATTTACTAACAGAGAAAGAGATACAGGGCACTGTGGTTAATTGTAGAAAATGATTGCCAATGACTATTTTCTGAGGTCTGGGAAGCCATCTGAAAGATCAAACAGTACACAAAACTAGGTACAGTGTATTGTAATTAAGCATCACAGCTAATGGCCCTCGAACAAAACTCTGCTGGAAGACACAGTGATTAGAGACACCTGCAGGTTAATAATTAGAAGCATCTGAGCACAGAAGCAATTAATATAGGAAAACTCTCCCAGGAGAGAAAAGGCTGAGTAATAAACAAAATCAGATTCCTTCCAAATTTTCATTTAAAAAAGTCTGTGCTATTAAAGTATCACCAAGTCCAAACTTTTTAAAGAATGCATTAAAATACTTATATGTAGTTGTTCTGTAGTATATTCTTTTAAGTTTACTGTACTCGTAAATGTTTTCATTCAGTGTAAGCAGCGATGGTTGTTTTTCTCCATTTACCAAGTATCAAACAATTTGGAGCTATTAAGGATCAGGTATGAGAACTGGTATTAATGATTTGCGAGGCAAAACAAAGACCACTGACGTTGAATTTATATCTAAATTTCTAGAATGTTTAAGAAGGAAGCCTCTAAAAACCTGATTTTTCAAATTAAAGACCATACTAACCTAACATGTCTAATGAACTATTTAAAAGTAAAAATTAACTTTTAAAGTGTGACACTGATTTGGTTTTCACATAGAAACATTTGCATCATTTCAGGACAGCATGCTTTTTTTTTAATATTCCATAACTACTTTTGGCTACACAGCTGTCATACACTCCTCTATTTTGTGCTGATCATCTTTTAATCTTTATTGTGTATATGTGTGTGCATTCCTCATTTCAAAATTCTATCAGTTTTAGACATCTTAAATACATAATATTCAATTAGGTCCCACTGTTCATTTTCTGTTGCAAGCTGATTGCAAAAGTAGATGTTTTCAGGGTATATAGCAAAGGCTAATGTATTCCTAAGCAAAATGGAAAAATGATAAACCAAGAAAAAGAGAGACATTAAAGGACATTAAAGGACTGCTCTGGCCATGTGACCTAATCATTAAAAAACACTTCCAGGGGGAAAAAAAATCTAACATTGCAGAAATACGGATTCATGAATTATGTATAGTCATAAAGGACCTTGGAAAACATGTAAAATTCAAGCCCTAAATCATTACTTTGAGAACTACTTCTATTATTTTTCTTTGTCTTAAAATGAATAATTTGCAACAGAATCCCAATGCATGTATCTCCTACAGCAAAATTTACTTGGTCAAATATGAAAGATATCATATTCTAATTTATTTTCACTTTCACTTTTTTTAATAGTATTATCTTTTGTTCATAGGGACAGATGTTGAGCAGTTTTAGAACACAATGGTTCAGATTTAATTATAATCCAAGTTGACTGTGAGCAAACATTATAGACAGTATAAAGGTGCTATAATATATTAGCTTTATTATCATATTATCATTATTATTAAATTACTTCTTCAGAATGTCTCTCTTTGTATACAATCCATATCAGATTTGTTCTGTTACTATAGCTTCGGCTTCTTGATCGCCCTTGTTAGCCTTGATCTTCTAGACTTGAAATAACCTCAGAGCCCTTTATGGATACATTCTGTTTGCTAGGCTTATTCATTGCTATGCTTTTTTTTTTTTTAATGTTCCTTAAATCTGAATTTTCTTGTCCTCTTATTTTTTTCAAGAAAGATGTGACACTTATGGGGATCGTTTAGGGATTGTCGTCTGGTCTCTAGCACTTTGATACTCAAAGTGATGTCCCATGGGCCTCAGCTGGAAGCTTGCTAAAAATGCAGATTCTTTTCCCTCCAACCCAGACCTACTGAATCAGAGGTTTCAGTTGAACAAGATCCCAGGAAATCCAAATGCACATTCAAGTTTTAGGAGCATTGCACTTGACACCAAGTACGTACTGGCTTAAAAATGAATACATGATTTTTCTCCTTTTCCCTACACATTTCCTTTGACTGCACTTTCAATTAAAAAAAGTCATTTGGAAATGGCATGGAAATTCTGTAGAGGAATGGAAGTTTACATGAAGGTGCAACTAGAGAAATCACCTGGTGGATTTTTTGCTGAATAAATCTTCCGGCTTGGTTCAATTAAAATTTACATTCAAATTTTGAAATAAATTAGATTTAAATTTAAGAATCTTATTAAATCATTCCCCTCTCACATGTTTATTATTCTAGCTGAATACATTATTTGTTTGCATTTTTGTTTAATTTTAGAAACCATGATATATTATCTCTCTTTGTAAGCACCCAAAGAGGAAAGGGGAGCATGAAATGAATCATCAGGAGATAAAAACAAACATTTACACTTTCATTTTCACATTATTAACTTGCAGTTTAGAGTTTTCTTTTTTCTTTTCTTTCTTTCTTTCTTTCTTTCTTTTTTTTTTTTTTGAAAGCTTAGAATTTTCGATGATTATGCTTCAAGACATCAAAGCCTTGTTTCCTTTTCAGCTTCTTTTCTATTTTTATACTATCTGTGGGCATCTGAGTATGCAGAATTATGTCCTAGACTACTTGTTCTCCAATTACAAAAATTTCTTCTCTCTACTGAGTAAATGATAAAGGAAAATAGTGAAAATAAGGAAAATAGTTGTAAGTGAAAAAAGGAAAATAGTTGGCAAAATTTTACTTGGTAATTTTGGTTTATAATTTTTTAATATTGGTCTTAGCTCAGACTTTCTTATTCAGTATTACAGTTTAGCAATGATCTGACTTATTGAATATAAAACAAATATCAGATTATTTTTTAAAATTTTATACTTATCTCCATGGGAAATGTTCAAAGAGAGCCTAAAATATTTTCCACTGGAAGCCAGTTACATACATTCATTAGAAGGAAAAAGATTAATTTTAGTGAAAGAGATTTTGACTTTTCTTTGCTTTTACTATTCGTTTGAATAGTCATTGATAAAGTGGAATAAGATAAGTCTTTTGAGCCAATTTTAGTTTTTATTTCACTTCATTTACGGCTAGCTGCTTAAGGAACTTTCCAAAACCCCAGTTGTTAAAAATGCTTGAGTAACATTACCATCAGCCAGAATTTAAAAGTTTCTCTTATTTACCTCTGTACCCATTTCTTTTTCTTTCCTTCTTTCTTTTTCTTTCTTTCTTTCTTTCTTTTTTTTTAGAGTGGGAGGCAGTGGGAGCGGGAAGAAGAAGAGGGAGAGAGAATCTTAAGTAGGCTGCACGCCCAGCACAGAGTCCAACCCAGGGCTCAATCTCACAATCCTCAGATCATGACCTGAGCTGAAATCAAGAGTCACATGCTTAACAGACTGAGCTACCCAGGCGACCCAGTATCCATTTTTTATAAGTTTTCTTGAAGGTTCCCTAAATGAAGTACTCAATGAGTCATGGGGGCAGAATGGGCTGGACTGATTTGTGTCCCCTCAAAATTGATATAATGAGCCCTTAATCCCCAAAGTGACTATATTTGGAGATTGAGTTTTTAGGATGTAATTAAAGTTAAATTAGGCCATGAGGGTGGGATCCTAATATGATAGAATCTGTGGTCTTAGATAAAGAGGAAGAAATCTCTCTCTAGACTTTCTCTACACACACACACACACACACACACACACACACACACACACACACA